>NC_091299.1:35396722-35419222 GCF_038502225.1 Cherax quadricarinatus
GGAGTTTATCAAGTCATGACTTAAATTACAGACTGAGAGAAACGTGGCCTTATTAATCTCTACAAAGAGTGAAACATTGTAACAAAGGACGATATATACTAGCAGAAAACCAAATGTTTTACAAGTGGAGAAGCGTTAAACCCGTAGGAGTCAAACAGGACCTGAGGAATGGGAGGCAGTCAGGTTCGATTTAAAACAAGAGAGGGAGGTAGCTGCACATTCTTGGATCAAGAACTTTCACCTGCCTCAGGGCATCCGCCTGAGATAGGCAGTATTTCAGACCAGTTGTAATCTGCGCTACTTACAAGTCTGTGTGTGTGTATGTGTATGTGTGTGTGTGTGTGTGTGTGTGTGTGTGTGTGTGTGTGTGTGTTGTTGTTGTTGTTGTTGTTGTTGTTGTTGTTGTTTAGCGTAATAAAATTTATTCAGGAATATTTTAATCAGACATATTTTTTCGAAAAAAAAAATCTACGTAAAATCCTTCTGAAGGACGAGAGGAATTCGCTCCAAATTTACTCTCTTGCAGAGCGTACATTAATGTTTTTGGAGAGAGGGGAGAAGAGGGGAGATAGTATAAGAAAAGGAAGAAGTGGATGCTAGAAGAAAGTAAAGAGTGGAAAAGAGAGAGGAGGAAGAGGGGGGGAATTAGGAAATGTAAAAAAAATAAAAGAGGAAAGAAATGAAGAAGGAAGGAAGGGGAGAAAAATTTAAGGAAGGAGTGAAAAGCATGTGGGGACAAAAGGAGAAAATAATGAGTGGAGAAAGACACAACTGACAAAGATCTAAGAGAAGTAAATGGAAAGATAGGAGGAACAGAGAAGAGAGAAGAAACAGGGAGCATTGGAGAAGGGAAAGATGAGATAAAGGGGAAGAGAGGAGAGAGAAAAATGATGAGAGAACAAGGGTTGAATGAGGGAGAAGAGATAGGGATGAGTAGGAGGAAAACGGTGAATACAGGGAAAGAAGGAGGATTGATGTAATAGAGAAGAAAGTTAACGTAGGAAACAAAAATAAAGGGAAGACGGAGAGGCGGAAAAAAAGTCAACGAAGGGGATTACAGAAAAAAAAAACGAGATAGGAAAGGAGTGAAAATCAAGATGATAATTCAAGGGAGAGACTGAAAATAATAAAATGTAAACAATAAAACCAAAAGAAATAAAGAATATAGAGAGTGAGAGAGAGGGAAAGAGAAAAGTACCAGTTTTTTAATCCCATACTAAAATCCAGCATAGATCAAACAGGGCTAAAAATAACAAAACCCTTCATCATTTCGTGCTAAACAAAAGTTATTAACCCAAAACAAAAGTGGACATTAGGTGACATTCTCATTTATTATACACAGAAATACTCAACATAAGCCATTACTTAAGGTTTTAATTCACGCCGCTGCTAGCCACATAAAACAGGAGAGAATACATTTTAAAAAAATACATTAAAAAGGGAATTTACATACTAAGCAGCGGCTTACATACTGGGGTAACTAAAGTACACTGATGGGTGGGGAGCAGGGGAGAGGGGAGAGGGGAGAGGGGAGAGGGGAGAGGGGAGAGGGGAGAGGGGAAAGGGGAGAGACACAGGGAGAGAATAAACGCAATATGGGGCAAAGAGAAAGAAAGAGGGAAGGAGAAGGGGTAGTGGAGGAGAGAGGTAAGAGAGAAGGATTTCTTCAAATTTTCTCACTAACGCGCTGAAATTGTCAAAGTCTTTCAGTATTGGAGATATCGTGATCCAATAACAACTCAACGAATCGTAGCATCCCCACCTGGTTCAAATTGCAAGCACTGTACTTCCCATCTCCCAGACGCTAATCTGGCTAACTGCTTTACCTGAAGTCCTTCAGAGGATTACCTCTCTTACAGTCCAACATCATGTGAAATCCCCTCAAATCAAGATCCAAGTGGGACAGTTGTGAAAAACATATAGGCTGGCGGACTACGTTGCTCTGTTCCTTGATAAAACTCGAGACAGCGATACGTGGTTCCGAAACGTGTCTTTCCCGCACTCTGTGGAAGCATTCAGTTCATATTAATCACTCATAGGCCTACTGGATGCTCAAGTCTATATCTCTCAAAATCTCCTTAACATCTTTCCAACAGTAAAGTAAAAGGACACAAGTGCAACTAATGTGACATTTTATTGTGGCAACGTTTCACTCTCCAGGAGCTTTATCAAGCCATTACAAACAATACAAGGACACAGAGGGTATATATAGGCTCAGAGTGAGGTGCGATACTAGTGGTAGTGGTAGTAGTAGTAGTGATAAAAGTAGTAGTAGTAGTAGTAGTAATACAATATGGTTGAGGAACTGTTAAATGTTGAGGAAGAGAGTGGGGAGAGGCAGTGAATTCGTGCATATGGCCTGGGAGATAGAGCATCTTTAGGGAGTGAGGAAGCGCCAGATGTGAGTGCAGGGGAGGTGCACCAGGCAGTGGGTAGAATGAAAGGGGGTAAAGCAGCTGGGATTGATGGTATCAAGATAAAAATGTTAAAAGCAGGTGAGGATATAGTTTTGGAGTGGTTGGTGAGCTTGCTCAATAAACGGTGCCCCGTGGCCTGGTGGCTAAAGCTCTCGATTCACACGGCGAGCGTCCGGGTTCAATTCCCGGAGAGGGGAAAAACATTGGGCGTGTTTCCTTATACCAGTTGTCTATGTTCCCCATCACTAAAATGGGTACCTGTGTGTTAGTCGACTGATGTGGGTCGCATCCTGGGACAAAACTGGCCTCTGCATAACAAACGGCTTTCTATATAGTAGTATGTCATTGATGTCAGCTAGACCTGTATACCATGTACATGTACTTGTAGAAATAAAGATATTAAATTATATTATATTATATTATACGTATGAAAGGGGAGAAGGTACCTAGTGACTGGCAGAGAGCGTGCATAGTTTCTTTGTATAAAGGAAAAGAGAACAAAACAGAGTGTAAGACTTATAGAGGAAAAACATTTTGAGTATAACAGGTACACAACGGAGGGCAAAATAGCAGATAAACAAGGTTTTAGGAAGGGTAGGGGTGTGTAGACCAGGTGTTTACAGTGAAGCAATATTCAGATAAAGGTAAGGAAGTTATCGTTGCATTTTCGTATTTAGACAAAGCATATGACAGGGTGGAAATGAGAGCGATGTGGCAGATGTTACAAGTGTATGGAATGGGTGGTAGGCTACTTAAAGTAGTTAAGAGTTTTTATGAGGATAGTGAGGCTCAGGTTAGGGATATAGGAGAGAGGGAGATTATTTTTTCCAGTAAAAGTACACTTTAGACAGAGATGCATATGACACCATGATTCTTTAACATATTTATAGATGGGGTTGTAAAAGAGGTGAATTGCCATAGTTGCTTTTTTGTCGATGATTTGGTGTTTTTGGAAGATTCTGAAGAGAAGCTACAACAGGCGGTAGACGAACCTGGAAGGTTACGTAAAAGATGGAAATTATTAGTGAAATGGGAAAGAGCAAGGTGTTATAGGTCACAAAAGCATTAGGCAATGAAAGATTGGATATCAGATTGGAATGAGAGAGTATGGAGGAAGTGAATGTTTTCAGATATTTGGGAATGAACTTGGCGGAAGGTTCTATGAACAATGAGAACCATAGAATTGACGAGGGGAAAAATGGCGAATGGTACACTGAGGAGTCTGTGGAAACAAGTAACGTTATCTATGGAGGCAAAGAGGGGAATATGTGGAAGTAGAGTAGTAAGAACACTTTTATATGGGTGTGAAGCATGAGTTGTGAATGTTACAGCAAGGAAGAGACTGCAGGCACTGGAGACGTAGTGTCTGAGGGCAATGTGCGGTGTGAATATTATGCAGAGAATTTACAGTTTGGATATTAGAAGGAAGTGCAAGATTAATAAAAGTTTTATCCACAGGGCTGAGAAAGATTGGTGAGGTGGTTTGGATATTTAGAGAGGAGTAAAATATGACGACTTGGAAGGTGGATAAATCTGAACTGGAGGGAAGGCAGGGTAAGGATTATCCTAGGAAAGGCTGGAGGGAGGGGGTAAATGAAGTTTTGTGTGTCAGGGAGTACAGAAGGGTTTGTATGCAAGGGGCTTGAACATCCAACAAAAGTGTGTGAGCGTGTTAGATGAGAGTGAGTAGGGGAAAGCGTGCTGGCGTGGGTTGGCGTGCTGTTGGAGTAGGGGGACAAGGTAATATTTATAAAGGGAATTAAGTAACCGGTTAGCTGGACTTGAGTCCTGGAGGTGGGAATACATTACCTGCACCCTGAAAAATGAGTGACCATACTACAGTTTGGAGGGGCATTTGAACTGTTGTATCAGCGCACCTCAGGCAAGATATTGATGGAGTGTAATAGTGAAAATTTTTCTTTTTTGGGCCACCCTAACTCTATGGGAAATGACCGGAGTGTTAAAAAATAATAATAATAATAAGAATAAATTATTATTATTATTATTATTATTATTATTATTATTATTATTATTATTATTATTATTATTATTTAGAAGAAGAAGAAGACAGTTGCAGAGTCAGTGGAGATATTCATCAACCTGTTAGAGGGATGGAGATGCAGTCTTTTAATAAAAAAAAGTCTTCACTGATGGAAGTGTGTAGGGCTGGTGAAGGGCTCTTGATCCAAGGAACTGTAGCTACACTCCCCTTCTTCCCTGTTCTACCCTTCCTACTCTCTCGGCTCTGCGTGGCCCATACTTAACAGACGCTTCTATATTTTATCAAATTTTGTATACACAAGTGAAAATCTTCTTCACTATTCTGCTTTAATAATAGATTTTAACATGTTAGGTCAGAGGAAACATGTTGCAGTTATTGTCTTGGCTCTGGAATCACTATTTCTCTATCACACTCCTATCTTAACTGACCTGATTTTATATACAAAAGCTTATATTCAGTAGTGTAAATTCTGCTGAGACTATCACTGGTTTAAGGCCGAAATATGCCGATTTAATTGTTTTCTGTTTTGGAAGAAAATACGGACCAAATGAGTTCTGTTTGTAACAGTCTGAGACCGTGGTCCTCTTCAGAAGACTAGAAGGAGCAGAAAATTTACCTAACCTTATTATAACAAGCGCTGTTTAATTTAGCGTAATCCAAGTAAATATATTTTAGACAAGTTTACAATAATTTAATAATAAACAAACATAGTGAAATATATTTTTTTCGTTAGGTTCAGAATTATTTTTGCGAAATTATTGCATACACAATTTTCGCTTGACTTATTCGGTAAGAAGAGCTTTGCTATTTAAGCCAAAAATCGCAAGATTTACTTATTCGGCACGACATTATATGTATATATATATATATATATATATATATATATATATATATATATATATATATATATATATATATATATATATATATATATATATATATATATATACATGTCGTGCCGAATAGGCAGAACTTGCGATCTTGGCTTAAATAGCAACGTTCATCTTGCCATATAGGACAAGCGATAATTTGTGTATGCAATAATTTCGCCAAAATCATTCTGAACCTAACGAAAAAAATATATTTCACTGTTTGTTTAATATTAAATTACTGTAAACAAATCTAAAATATATTAAGTTGGGTTAGGCTAAAATAAATTGCTATTGTTATAATAAGGTTAGGTAAGTTTTCTAAGATTCTTTTGGTGCAAAATTAAAATTTTTTACATCAACATTAATGAAAGAACTTAATTTTAAATGAGTTCTTACTAATTGACCAGTTTTACATATTCGGCACGACATACATACATTATATATATATATATATATATATATATATATATATATATATATATATATATATATATATATATATATATATATATATATATATATATATATATATATATCTGTTAATTTATTTGCTTATGAAGTAATATAGCCATAAAAAACTGAAATATAGCTTCTCAAGTCGCATACAAACTATCACAACAATCTAGTCTCTCCTCACATATTTCTGTCTAACACATAAAACCTAAACTTATCCTATCAGATCGTTGCCGCATTTTACACAAAACAATTCCAGAAATGCATGACCAGTTTCACTCAGATTTGCTCGAAAATAAAGTAAAATTTATTAAACAATGGCAAACGTAATACAGCAGTATAAACCCACGCCAATTTCAAGCCTACCAACAGCAAAAAACAGATTAACACAATAGGGCTGAAGTAACTGTACGTGGCAGTTCATTAACAGCTCCATTAAAACTGCCCCTCCTTGCCATTCACAGCCCTCACTTGTGGAGGGTCAGAGACTGGCACACACACACACACGCAAATGTTTCCACACAAATATCAACCTCAATCATCCGCAGACAGCTGAGATTTAACCTTGTATTTGCTTCTATGCAATTATCTTTAAGGAAAAACACAGAAATAGCGGGACTGTTGTTATATTTGTTTATTTTTAAAAATAGAAAAACTATCGTAATTTTTAAGCAAAATTGCATTTTAAGGGTAAACTAAATAAAGTTTTGACGTTTGTAGTTACAGGAATGTTTATGCTTGTGGTTCCTCTCTTAAAATTTTATTGTACACGATATTAAATTCAGAGTAGTTCTGGTATATATTGTTTCGTCTTTGCTTGATTTTGTCATCACAATATTTGAAAAAAAAAAAACTGTTCTTGATGGATGTATAACATCGACATCTGCGTAGATACCAAAACCAGGATGTGATGCAAATGGCTTTGAAAACCGTCAAGTTGAAGAATAAGACACTTGTGCAAAATTTGGGAATTTAATTGTGGAAAAGTTTCGCCAGCCATTGATTATCTTCAGTCCTATACAGAGGAGAACGTTGGAAGATGAGGAAGAGGGACTGATTACCTCAAACTCTGCCTCATCTTCCACCGACTGGCGAAACGTTTCCTCAGTAAAGATTCCCAAATGTTTCTCAAGTGTCTTATTCTTCAACACAAGGATGCAAAATAAGCCTTTTTTTTTGACAACCTGTCGCTCTAGTTTGAAATTTATTCGGATAGTCTCGCTCTAAGTAGACCTTCATTTAGACAATGCCTCGCTCTAAGTATACCTTTATTTAGACACTGCCTCGCTCTAAGTATACCTTTATTTAGACACTGCCTCGCTCTAAGTATACCTTTATTTAGACACTGCCTCGCTCTAAGTATACCTTTATTTAGACACTGCCTCGCTCTAAGTATACCTTTATTTAGACACTGCCTCGCTCTAAGTATACCTTTATTTAGACACTGCCTTGCTCTAAGTAGGTCTTTATTTAGACACTGCCTCGCTTTAAGTATACCTTTATTTAGACACTGCCTCGCTCTAATTAGACCTTCATTAAGACACTGCTTCTCTAAGGAGAGCGAAGAAAGCTAAACAGGCAGCACAATAAAACAAACAATTAACAGATAAAACACCAGTTCATAAAACAAATTGTGCTTAAAAGAACTCACTCTGAGTTCATTTTGAACTTATTTATACATGAGATTTTGCGCTACTTTTCCAACATGGATGTGGAGACTAAAGGAAAATAGCATCAAACGTGAACACGTTGGAAGTAGAGTACACAATACACTATCCACTACCATCAACAGGATGGCTATTGGGTGCAGAATAAACTAACCGCTACCGTGTCCAGAATGAACACGCAGAGTACATTAGCTTAGCTGATTCGGCTGTAAAAAATTAATCTCTAAGCCTGACTCAACGAGGACATAATCTTTCATACTAATCCATCCATAAATTGAACGGTATCATTATGAGTACTCAGAATTACTTCTCGAAGGCTGTGGGACTGATTATGACATCTCTACCTCTAGAGTGCTTCTGATGTCACCAATTCATCACCACTGTGTTTGACTGAAGAAGCTTAATCTGCAGGCGAAACGTTCCGAGAAGATTCCAAAGTGTTTTACATATTTTTTTTGTCATAATTCATTGCTTAATTCGGAAATAAATGTTACTGCACTTAAAAAAATTCGCTATTTCTCTGTGAAAGTTCTTTTAAAATATATTAGAACACTGGTAATAGTGTCATCTGAACACTGGTAATAGTGTCATGTGAACACTGGTAATAGTGTTATCTGAACACTGGTAACAGTGTCATCTGAACACTGGTAATAGTGTCATGTGAACACTGGTAATAGTGTTATCTGAACACTGGTAACAGTGTCATCTGAGCACTATTAACAGTGTCAAATGAACACCATTACATATTTACTACTACTACCACCACCACCACCACTACCACTACTACTAATACTACTACTACTAATACTAATACTACTACTAATAATAATAATGATATATTATTATTATTATTATTATTATTATTATTATTATTATTATTATTATTATTATTATTCCCACTACTACTACTGCTACTCTTACTGCTACAAATCTCCGTGAGGCAATTAAAAAGTCTCTAGAGAACCTGACTCATCCACTTCCTACCACCACTACAGCTCCACAGTCACAAAAATATGAACATAAAGAAGCACTGCAATATATCTGTTTGCACTTGTCTAGTGTATAATGAAGCGACTTATACCTAAGAATAACACTCTCACTATCATCTCTTCCCTCTTTCCTCCTCCTCCTACCTTTATCACGATGCTTCCTCTCCTATCTTTTGTTTCACCTCGATACACCTTTTTCTGTCTTCTCTCTCTTTTATTCCTCCTTTCTTAAATCCTCTCTTCCTTTATGCTCTTCCAATTTACATAAATGTATCGTGTTTCCTGACTCAACCATCTGTCTCTTCTACCTTCCTACTTCAACCATCTATCTCTCGTACCTTCCTGCCTCAACTACCTATCTCTCCTACCTTCCTGTCTCATCCTTCTACCTTTCCTACCTTCCTTTCTCTTATTTCTCTACACAGATCTTTCTCCTCCTCTTTGGCCTCCCCTAATAACCTTTCACCTTTCCCTAGCTCTCCCCTACGCTTGTCTAATACACCTGCCTCCTACACCTGCCACCTACACCCGCTTCCTACACCTACTTCCTACGGTTCATTTGCACACCTGCTTCCAACGCCCGCTTCTTACACCCACCTCCTACACCTTGCTTTCTTACAGCTGCTTCCTACACAAGCCTCCAAGAAACACAAGACAAGAGGATTCCCAAACACCTGCAATGACTCCCAGACACCTGGACGAATTCTCAAACACCTACATTGATTCCCAAAAACATACAAGGATTCCTGAAAATGTAGGGCATATCAAAACTTTATTTAGACAACATTTCGCGCAACTGAGAACGAAACGCTCATAAGAAATTCTTGGCCCACTCTCTCTTTGCACAACGATATTCAGTACTGTTCGAGTTCACGTGAACAATCATTCAGGAAGGATACACTCCTAAAGATCAGTGTTGCATTAATAACAACAAGAAGATGACTGTGAATGCACCAGAAAGAATTTTGTAAGAAAACTGCAGGACAGCCTGAACAGATAAAAAAAATGGTCGGGAGAGTAGTTACTATGGAGGTTAACTTCAACAAATGCAAAGTAATGACAAATGTGAAACTGGGTAGAGGTGAGCGGAAGAGATAACAACATGGAAGAAGAATAACCTACAAAAAAGAGCAACGAGAACAGCAGTTAGGAGTAGACAGAACACCTAACATAACTCTAGCAGCAAATAATTAATAGTATAAGATCTCCAACGTATGCAAGAACAGAAAATCTTAGAGTATGTTGCAGACACTTGAATAAGGTCTATCAAGAGCAAAAGTAATTTCAAAGAACCTACAATGTCTGACAGTGCTAGATATCAGCTTATAGAGCAGTTAATGGAGCAAAGATTATAAAAAAAAAGTATGTACCAGAAGTTTCTTTTGCTTTACCATATATACAGTGAGTGTGAACCAAAGCAACTAAACATGAATAAAGCTTGGCGAGAGAATGAATGATAACTCTCATAGCTACAGCTGTTAAAACCTACAAAGAGGACAGAGTCTACTATGGTGCTAACCATCCCGAAGTTGTTAAGGGTCTGAAGGCCCTGGTCGCCCCTGCATGCTAGGTAGCTTGACCTGGGTCCCCCCTCTTCCCTCATCCAGAAAAAGCACACAACCTCCATCACAACTATTGGTCTTCTAGTACACAAATGGTGCGCTGATTTGAGTAATCATTGATCTACAGGCACTGAGTACAGTGCCTAAAGCCGGGTAGAGATGACATGCAGGAATGTGATTATGTGTGATGTGCGTGAAACGCACATCACAAGAACTCATTTTCTAAATAGTTATGTAACGCCTATGTAAGGCTAGTCTTTCAGTATGCAAAACAAGTTTATAACTTAGGTGAAAAAACTCAAGAGCCTCGCCTCCAGTTTTGCACTAAAACTGATAGACAAGAGCTAAAAATACGGTATATATGAAATATAGTTTACATCTCAGGAGGATTGTAAATGATGAGGAGACATGAATATGACATACAAAATATTCAGAGACAATGAAAAAGTATTGAAGAAGTGAAATGACTTAAGAACACTATACTCCCTCAAGCGATGCACAGATACAAATGGCAAGGGTTTGGCCCAGGAAGTGGAGCTCATCCCACGAAAAGCATTAGGGGTAAACAAGAGTATTATCGATCAACAATTTCCAGCAGCGGCTGTGCATTTCCTGGGTGGGTGCAACCCATCACCTCCCTCGAGTCCTGCCAAAGACGGTGCAATTAAATGGTTCGTGATCCATCCTAATCTCTGGCGGAACTGGACGCTCAATGAGGCTAGCTGAAGCCTCCGGCTGGCCTTCCTGCCAACCCCCCATCCCGAGAACATTACTTCCCTTCCCTCCTCTCACCCCCCTGCCCTTCACCAAGGTACATCAGGGGCCTCTTCCCTTCCTGCCCTTCCCAAGGGTACATCAGGGATTCCAGATCTCATGTCCCACAGGTGTGTGTGTGTGTGTGTGTGTGTGTGTGTGTGTGTGTGTGTGTGTGTGTGTGTGTGTGTGTGTGCGACTGAGCGTTCCCATTGAAACAGGTGCTGCTCCTGCTAATGCTGCTAGTGTTCAGGCTGCTGTTCCTGTTGCTGCTTCCGTTTCTTTTAATTATTCTGTTGCAGCGTCTGCTCTCGATTTTGTTCTGTTGTTGTAGTAATTATTGTTATGATTATAATTAGTAGTGGTATCATTATTTTAGTTTTTCATGATATTACTTTGGTTGTTGCTACAAAGAAAAGAGTTCAGTTTTTTCTTACACCCCTCTCCCTGCCTTCCCTTGTTCTCATTCTCTCTCTCTCTCTCTCTCTCTCTCTCTCTCTCTCTCTCTCTCTCTATCTATCTATCTATCTATCAATCTATCTATCTACCTATCTATCTATCTATCTCTGTCTCTCTTTTCTTTCTCTCCACCCTATCCTCCCCTCCATGCACGAGAGAATGAGAGACGGGAAAGATCTGGTGGATAAATATAAAGACTTAGCGTGTGGAGAACAGGAAGACTAAATGCGAATAAGACATTAAATGATACACTCCTCTCATTATGTGTGTATACGTATATACACGAATATGTATAGACGTTTACGTGTATTTGCACGCTTGAGAGTACGTCAGTGACAGTGTATGTGTATATTATGTATGATGAGAAACAAACAGCACTTAGCAAATTTATGGTGTTATACATTTCATGTTTGTATGTTTTTTTTTGTGTGAATATGTTTTAGATTTTGCGAGTGTGTTTTACGTTGCTATTAAACAGGAAGTTAGAAAATCGTGATTATTGTTTTTCTTTCTTGGTGAAGACGACGAGAAGAAAAAGAAAACGACGAAGATAAGGAAGAAGAAGAAGAAGAAGAAGAAGAAGAAGAAGAAGAAGAAGAAGAAGAAGAAGAAGAAGAAGAAGAAGAAGAAGGAGGAGGAGGAGGAGGAGGAGGAGGAGGAGGAGGAGGAGGAGGAGGAGGAGGAGGAGGAGGAGGAGGAGAAGGAGGAGGAGGAGGAGGAGGAGGAGGAGGAGGAGGAGGAGGAGGAGGAGGAGGAGGAGGAGGAGGAGTAGGAGAAGAGGAAGATGATGATTATGACGATGATGAAGAAAATGCTGAAGATGTTAAAGAACGCGAAAAAGAAAATTAAGGAGAAAAAGATTAGTTTTATTGAATATTACAACTAGTGCAGTCACAGCTTATATCAGCACTGATTAAAAAATTACCGTCTTTATGAACTCCTTTCAGACTGACTACATTAACTATTGAACCAAGAATTGTAAATCATTTACGTTTTGATACATTCCAGCATTACGCTCGAGGTATCCCTCTAACACCTGAGTGTCAACGTAACACTTAAGTGTCAACGTAACACTTAAGTGTCAACGTAACACCTGAGTGTCAACGTAACACCTGAGTGTCAACGTAACACCTGAGTGTCAACGTAACACCTGAGTGTCAACGTAACACCTAAGTGTCAACGTAGCACCTGAGTGTCAACGTAACACCTGAGTGTCAATATAACACCTGAGTGTCAACGTAACACCTAAGTGTCAACGCAACACCTGAGTGCCAACGTAACACCTGAGTGTCAATATAACACCTGAGTGTCAACGTAGCACCTGAGTGTCAACGTAACACCTAAGTGTCAACGTAACACCTGAGTGTCAACGTAACACCTGAGTGTCAACGTAACACCTGAGTGTCAATATAACACCTGGGTGTCAACGTAGCACCTGAGTGTCAACGTAACACCTGAGTGTCAACGTAACACCTGAGTGTCAACGTAACACCTGAGTGTCAACGTAACACCTGAGTGTCAACGTAACACCTGAGTGTCAATATAACACCTGAGTGTCAACGTAACACCTGAGTGTCAACCTGAGTGTACACCTGACCGTACCTGAGTGTCAACGTAACACCTAAGTGTCAACGTAACACCTGAGTGTCAACGTAACACCTGAGTGTCAACGTAACACCTGAGTGTCAATATAACACTGGGTGTCGTAGCACCTGAGTGTACCTGAGTGTCAACGTAACACCTGAGTGTCAACGTAACACCTGAGTGTCAACGTAACACCTGAGTGTCAATATAACACCTGAGTGTCAACGTAACACCTGAGTGTAAACGTAACACCTGAGTGTCAATATAACACCTGAGTGTCAACGTAACACCTGAGTGTCAACGTAACACCTAAGTGTCAACGTAACACCTGAGTGTCAACGTAACACCTGAGTGTCAACGTAACACCTGAGTGTCAACGTAACACCTGAGTGTCAACGTAACACCTAAGTGTCAACGTAACACCTGAGTGTCAACGTAACACCTGAGTGTCAACGTAACACCTGAGTGTCAACGTAACATCTGAGAGTCAACGTAACACCTGAGCCTCATTAACACCTGAATAATGATGACCAGATCGATATTTTCCATCACCAACAACTTGATTGGTCAGAGACCGATCACCGGACACTCTTAGCCTAAAGAAAAGTCACAAGAACTTAGTCTTGAGGAGAGACTATGATATAAAGCAGGTCTCTCCATGATACCGTACAGGTGAGATATTAATTGTTTTACGATTCCCGAAATTGACACTCCAAAAGAGAGCCAGGAAGGGAGGAGGGAGGGAAGGAAGGAGGGAGGGAGAGACGGAGGGATCGAAGATGAGAGACAGAAGGAATAATGATGGGGATGAAGGGGAAATGAAGAAGGGAAAGGAAGAGAGGAAAATAAGGGAAGGAGGAAGACCGGGAGAGAAGTGCTTGAGATCAACATATGGAAAGAATAGCTGGATGGATGAAGGAGAGAAAAGATATTGGGAAATAAGCAAGAAAATGAGGATATAAAGGGTAGGGGCAGAAATGTAGACATTAATGGAAGGGAAAGTGATACAAGAAAGGAAAGAAATGAGAGGGTGGTAGAGAATGAGATGGAAAAGTGTAAATGAAATAGAGGGGAGGGCGGGAGGGGTGTGGGAGTGGAAGCGTAGGGCAAGGAAGTGATGGAGGAGATTTAAGAGAAAAGAGGGAGGGAGGAACGAAAAGAGGTAAGGTAGGGAGGGATGGATGGAGAGAGAGAGTGGAATAGCAAACTCTCTCTCTCTCTCTCTCTCTCTCTCTCTCTCTCTCTCTCTCTCTCTCTCTCTCTCTCTCTCTCTCTCTCTCTCTCTCTCTCTCTCTCTCTCACACACACTCTCTGACTTTAACAAACCATGGTCCAGTAATTACTTCAGTACCCCGTGAAGCTGCCTGGGATGGCTTACTCGTGTTCTCTAATTATCCTCTGACCTAACCTGTGAAGTAACCTGACCTATGTTACTCTTCAGTGTTTCCAGCAGAAACACACACACACACACACACACACACACACACACACACACACACATACACACACACACACACACACACACACACACACACACACACACACACATACACACACACACACACACACACACACACACACACACACACACACACACACACACACACACACTACAGTGTTCTACATACAAGACTAGCCAGTAAATATCCAAAGAATTAAGAATTAGACAAGAAGCTGCTGATGAACATCGTCAAAAAAAGCAAAATTATTAGATTAGATATCATCTTGGGTTTTAAAAAAAACTCGCATAAGAACTAAACTATTCTATCAGGATTTTTTGACAGAGAGAGAGTTAATACGACAAACAAACCAAAAATAGCCCATATTTAAAACTTAGCTTGAAATACTATGTAGAATATGACAGTGTCTATGACAGGTATTATGAAAATGCTGAAAAACGTTATCATCCTTTTTCTTTATCTACTTCTTCTTTGTTACATTTTTCTTTTCCTTCATCTTTGTTTTCTTTTCTTTTTCTTCTTCTTTTTCTTCTTCCTTTTCTTCTTTTTCTTCTCCTTTTTCTTCTTTTTTTCTTCTTCTTCTTCTTTTTCTTTTCTTCTTCTTCTTCTTCTTCTTCTTCTTCTTCTTATTATTATTATTATTATTATTATTATTATTATTATTATTATTATTATTCTTACTAGTAGTAAAGAAAAGAACGCTAAAGCCACAGGAATCAAACAACTCCTGGGAAATGAGAGCAGATTTGATTCGAGAAAGAGGAAGGTATATGCAGTCACTTGGATCTAGAGCCCTCCCCCAAGCAACCTCAGGACACCTCTTTGAGGAAGAAGTGGTTAGTGCAAAACACAGCAGTGGATGAGACATCTGCCGAATGACTGACAGTCACTTCCTTCAAGTAAACGCGATTAATTCAGTTTCTGAGGTGGGAATTTTGAATTTTTATTTTGATTTCAAGGAAACTTTAGAAAGTTTAGTTTATTATTTTTAGTGTTGGATGTGTGTGTGTGTGTGTGTGTGTGTGTGTGTGTGTGTGTGTGTGTGTGTGTGTGTGTGTGTGTGTGTGTGTGTGTGTGTGTGTGTGTGTGTGTGTGAGTAACCTGAAAACGGGACACCGCCAACATAGCTCTATTGTTATAACCTTATAAGATTCTGTATAACATTGTAACTCTCCTCACATAGTAACTACCTGATTTTAAATAGAATATTTTCATAACTCCCAATTAGCTAGTTTACTGAATAACTTCTCATAACAAGAATGTGCTTTGTCTACCATACAATGAGAATTTATCAGTTCTGCCAAATACCCTAATGAGACTCAAGAAATCGTAATGACACGATTGCAAATAAACCATACCCCCGGCCGGGATTGAACCCGCGGTCATAGAGTCTCAAAACTCCAGCCCGTCGCGTTAGCCACTAGACCAGCTAGCCACAATAAGATTCATCCAACTAGGTATATTTCTACACCATAGGAAAGTTAGCACAGGCACCTCTGTGACCACAAATGCAAGTTTTTGTAAAAACTTGCATTTGTGGTCACAGAGGTGCCTGTGCTAACCTTCCCATGGTGTAGAAATATACCTAGTTGGATGACTCTTATTGTGGCTAGCTGGTCTAGTGGCTAACGCGACGGGCTGGAGTTTTGAGACTCTATGACCGCGGGTTCAATCCCGGCCGGGGGTATGGTTTACCCTAATGAGACTCAATATACAAGATGTTATAAGAATTCACGAATGTTAAGAGTTTGCTGATCAAGAATTCTCCAAAACATGGTTTATGTGGTGTGTACAGGATTGGGTGCCAATGTTGCTACCTTTAGTTTGTCGGGCAGACGGGCAAACCTTTAAATATTAGATTTACTCAACACCAGTTCAAGAATTTAGTGCGATATTCAATCACACACGAGACTGTAATAATCCTGCCAAGTGAACTGAGGCTAACGTCATTGTCCCATGTACTTCATGGCTAGAAAGAAATATTCCTGAGTCTGCAATTATTAAACATGATAAACTTTCGTTATTTAATGGTAGCTGTGGGTTATTTAAGTTTGATTAGTTAATAATTGAGGCTATCATGCACAGTCAGAAACCTGATTCTTATGCGAATACCATGGATTGCCATACGTGTCAGGGTTCCACAAATAGGAACTAGGGTGGTTGCTCTTCTGAGGAACCACCAGTGTCTACCCATTGTCGACCAGTGTCTACCCAGTGTCGACCAGTGTCTACTCAGTGTCGACCAGTGTCTACCCAGTGTCGACCAGTGTCTACCCAGTGTCGACCAGTGTCTACCCAGTGTCGACCAGTGTCTACCCAGTGTCGACCAGTGTC
Organism: Cherax quadricarinatus; assembly: GCF_038502225.1. Classification (NCBI taxonomy): domain Eukaryota; kingdom Metazoa; phylum Arthropoda; class Malacostraca; order Decapoda; family Parastacidae; genus Cherax; species Cherax quadricarinatus. The sequence goes on from NC_091299.1 coordinate 35,413,275, forward strand.
TACCCAGTGTCGACCAGTGTCTACCCAGTGTCAACCAATGTCTACCCAGTGTCAACCAGTGTCTACCCAGTGTCGACCAGTGTCTACCCAGTGTCGACCAGTGTCTACCCAGTGTCGACCAGTGTCTACCCAGTGTCGACCAGTGTCTACCCAGTGTCGACCAGTGTCTACCCAGTGTCGACCAGTGTCTACTCGCTAGGCGGGTTTGCCCTAGATTTTCGTTTTTCTTCATTGTTGTGGAATTTCCTCAAAGACAAATGCCAAACACAGCTTTATTCAGAATATAAAGTCCTATATATTTCTTAAGTCCGAATGATAATCTTGATAACCAGTATGTTACCAAAGTTAATTTTGCTAGTTAATCACTAAATTACCCTTGCTTATGGGCTGAATTTTCTGTTTCCTATAATACTTAATCTCCCTGGCACTAGGCACTCGGTGTGCATGGCGCTAGACACTCGGTGTACCTGGCACTAGGCACTCGGTGTTCCTTGCACTAGACACTCGGTGTTCCTGGCACTAGGCACTCGGTGTGCCTGGCACTAGACACTCGGTGTACCTGGTACTAGGCACTCGGTGTACCTGGCACTAGGCACTCGGTGTACCTGGCACTAGGCACTCGGCGTACCTGGCACTAGGCACTCGGCGTACCTGGCACTAGACACTCGGTGTGCCTGGCACTAGGCACTCGGTGTACCTGGCACTAGACACTCGGTGTGCCTGGCACTAGGCACTCGGTGTACCTGGCACTAGACACTCGGTGTGCCTGGCACTAGGCACTCGGTGTACCTGACACTAGACACTCGGTGTGCCTGGCACTAGACACTCGGTGTGCCTGGCACTAGGCACTCGGTGTGCCTGGCACTAGACACTCGGTGTACCTGGCACTAGACACTCGGTGTGCCTGGCACTAGGCACTCGGTGTTCCTGGGGTACTCAAAGTTTTCCCTCCACCTCCCTCAGTCTTAGCAAGATGTTCCTCGGAACGAATTTGCTAAGTTTACTTACTCATTTCTGTAAATTTGTAAGCTCCTGATGTGTTGATTGTAACACAAAAGGCCTAGAGCTATCATTCAACTCCCCCTGTGGTTGTTTTGCATCCTGTGTCGCTTGTCCGCGATTCTTGTGTATTATACTTGTCCCGTAGCTCGATGGCTAGCGCACTCACCGGTACCGCGGTATGGTTTGTTTGCAATCGTGTCATTACGATTTCTTAAGTCATTAGGGACGTGTTTCCATAAGACACCTGCTGTCCCTGTTTACCCATTAGTTTAAAATGGGTACCTGGGTGTTAGTCGACTGGTGTGGGTTGCAGCCTGGGATAAAACTGACTTAATTTGCCCGAAAACTTACATAATCTTATTATAACAAGCGCAATTTAATTTAGCCTAATCCTTCTAAATATATTTTAGATAAATTTACGATATTTTAATAATAAACAAACACAATGATGCCCCGTGGTCTGGTGTTAAAACCTCTCGCTTTACACGGTGAGGGTGGGGGTTCGATTCCCGGCGAAGGGTTGGAAACATTGGACGTGTTTCCTTACACCGGTTGTCTATGTTCATCCAACAGTATAATGGGTACCTGGGTGTTTGTCGACTGGTGTGTTTCGCATCCAGGGACAAAACTGACCTAATTTTGGCCTAAATGCTCTGTATAACAAGCGGCTTTCTATATAGTAGTATGTCATTGATGTCAGCTAGGACTGTACACCATGTACATGTACTTGTAGAAATAAAGGTATTATTATTATTATTATTATTATAAATATATTTGTTTTTGTTAAGTTCAAAATGACTTTCTCGAAATTGTTGCATACACAAATTTTCGCTTGCCTTATTCGGCAAGAAGAGCGTTGCTGTTTAAGCCAAATTCACAAGTTTTACCTATTCGGCACGATATATATATATATATATATATATATATATATATATATATATATATATATATATATATATATATATATATATATATATATGTATATTTCGTGCCGAATATGTAAAACTGGTCAATTAGCAAGAACTCATTTAAAATTAAGTCCTTTCTAAAATTTTCTCTTATACGTTTAAAGATATACTTTTTTCATTAATGTTAATGTAAAAAATTTTAATTTTGCTCCAAAAGAATCTTAGAAAACTTACCTAACCTTATTATAACAAGAACAATTTATTTTAGCCTAACTCAACTAAATATATTTTAGAATTGTTTACAGTAATTTAATACTAAACAAACACAAAGAAATATATTTTTTTCGTTAGGTTCAGAATGATTTTGGCGAAATTATTGCATACACAAATTTTCACTTGTCCTATATGGCAAGATGAGCGTTGCTATTTAAGCCAAGATCGCAAGTTCTGCCTATTCGGCACGACATTATATATATATATATATATATATATATATATATATATATATATATATATATAATATATATATATATATATATATATATATATATATATATATATATATATATTATATATATATATATATATATATATATATATATATATATATATATATATATATATATATATATAGATATATATATATACACACACACATATAATATATATATATATATATATATATATATATTTATATATATATATATATATATATATATATATATATATATATTCTCCATTCCTTGTGTAAGATAGAGTATGAGATAAGTGGAGTATGAGGATAATAATCTCAGTAGGTAAAAGGGAAATGAAAGTAAGGTAATTGCAAAGAACTGGATTGCTAGTAAGAAGTAGTAACATCTGTTGGAAGAAAAGTTAGCTACAGTAGTAATAATGAGGATATCGAAATAGCTGTGCTGTAGATTTATATATATGAAACGCGAGTGTATGTAGAAAATTTTGTGGTTATAGATGGGTATGTGTGGGAGAGAAGAGGAGGGGTTGGTGGAATGATGAAGTGATAAGGGTAGGAATGAGAAAAAGTTGAGATACAATTTTATAATGGTGGTGGGTTATATGAGAAAGAATTTAACAGAGATTGAAGAATGTAAAGGAAAAGCAAATAAACCTTCTGCACATCCTAAATCTTTTTTCTAAACAGCTCCTTCCACAGGTTCTTCACTTGTTTTTAAAACTTTATTAAGTTGTTACTTAAGTTCCGCGTGTTATCTCCACATTGTCTAAAGCTCGGAAATCTGAGGTTTACTTCTTGATGAAATACAGTGCCATTCGTAAGGAGGTCTCTTCTCCATGTGGACGTCCCTCCTCCTTATGGGCGTTCCTCTTGGGGGCTTCCCTCCTCCTCGTGAGCGTCTGTCCTCCTCGCAGGTGTCTGCATTTAGTTTCAGAGAAGTCGTCTTCCTGTTTACTCAACTTGGAGAAGTTGCTCTATGCGCCGACGATATTGTCTTCAACTCGGCGCCGAGGATATTGTCCTCAACACGGAGAAACGTCAACTGATGGGAATTACAATACTCTGAAGTGACATTTGTCTTCGAGCGACTTGTGTTCTCTCGTGGACTACATGCTGGACACTTGCATGGTGACCGAGGTACAATTTCATGAGGCTTTGTGCTCTATATAGCGTCTTGGACCCCCATGTTATAATTGTTACATTAAGTACGATCTTCTGGTCTTTAGTCATGAGAACACCGACCATTTTTTCCACTCATGCCGCTAGTAAATTTAATTAACATCACGAAATAAGTATATTTAGTTAATATTAAAGCATTCTAACTAAATTGAGGCTCACCTCAGATAGGCTGGGTGGCATTAAAATGAAATATATTATTTAATTTTAGCAAAGTTAAGGTGGGATGCTATGTTAATTTAGTTGTAAATTGAAACAAAAAAGAACAAAATGTTTATTCACAAAAATGTGTGTAACAATTCATATGATAAAGTGTTGGAAAAAAATCTATTTTCGGGCAGTTCGGCTTTTCACTAAGACTCGGTCTTAGCCAGTCTTGTTTGACTAACTCAGGCCATAAAAGCTGCAGTAGTTTGACAGATTCTAGACATGTAAAGTCAGGTATGAGTAACCGACTCCAGCTTATTTGACTGATTATAAAGAACTACATTACTTGACTGACTGTAAGGAACTACATTAATTAATCAGCATCCTTCTTGTCGACTTCGTGATCTTTTCAATATTGTCTTTCCCTCTAAATGCGCCTGTATAATATACACAACAACGATAGTTCCATTAATTATTTCACTTGACAACTCATTTCTGTGTCTCATCTGCGAGTAAACTGTATCTCCTACGGTTTTTCCCATCCCTCTTCCTCATATGTGATGAATTAGACACATGTGTAACATCTGGGTATCTTTATTGTAGACGTTTCGCCATCCAGTGGCTTTATCAACACATAATATGCAGACTAGAAATATATACAGCAGACAGTGGAAGAGGAGGCAGTCAGTCCCTCATCCTGGGAGCAGGTGATGAGCACTGTAGTCTTGAAGAATCTGAGGCACAGGCAGGAAGATTAGTGTTTATATAGTACTGTACATAGCATTCACTCTGTGTGTTTGTCTCCATCTATCTGGGGCAGATCGAGATCGAAAGAGATTTTCAAACTACTAGAACGAGAATGGAGGAGATTGAAGGGTGATGAGAGGCTGGGAGTTGAGTTTGCCTCTCTCATGAACGGAAGCAGTTTAGCCATCAGTGAAAGTGAGAGAGAGAGAGAGAGAGAGAGAGAGAGAGAGAGAGAGAGAGAGAGAGAGAGAGAGAGAGAGAGAGAGAGAGAGAGAGAGAGAAGAGAGAGAGAGAAAAATGAGGCTGTGGTGGAAACTCTTTCATTCAATTTCACTCAAGTTCAAGAAAGTTTTCAAGAAATTCAAACTTTTTGTTTTAAATTCGATTTGAGACCGAAGAGGGAAGTGGTTAACGAAGCAAATGGGAACTTTTTCTTCGTTGACCATAGTCTGTTAAACGACCATCGAGGCAAGATATAATGGACCCATGCACGACCCAGCAAAACCACGCACTACAGCGAACCCATATACGATTTAACTAACCCACGCACGACCCAGCAAACTTGCACGCGGCCTAGCCAACCCACACACGACCTAGCAAACACACGCACGACCTAGCAAATTAACGCACGACTTTGCTGGAGTGAAGGAGGCAGTGTATAGGTGCTCAAGGTACGGGCCTGCTAATGGACCCTGACAGGTGGGATGAAGCAGGCAAAGAGCCCGTTTATGAGAACTGGGACAGGATGGAAGCAGAAAAGATGATGAATGGAACAATGATCGTACTTCTACGAACACATGGCGAGAGGCAGACTGTAACTGGGATTTATAGAAGGAATTTTTTAATAAACTCTCCCAACGAAGATCATTATTGATTATAAAAACATATGCCAATTTTTTAATCAGTATTCGAAATCTGTGAAGCAGGTGACTAAAATTCTTCTATGAGTTACTTGGATTAATTGAGTCTAAAGTCTATCAACTACACGAGGGTCATTAAAACAGGGATTAAAGTATACTCTCAGTGTATTTACACTGAGTGACACACAGCTCTGGATGTGTGCCTGTGAGTTAGCAACACTTAAGTGCTCATAAAAAACTTTCAGTTGCACATCTCTAAGTTAGGTTATAATTAATTTCATATTGGCAATAATGACACCATTATGGTAACAAGTGTTGTAATACGTAACTGATTTCTAAATTGCTCTCTTTATCCATGTAAATTTACATTATTTGTGAATTTACACTTTAGTAACAGTGTTGGGTCCAGGGAAGGTCACCCACAACACATCTCAGACAAGGATTTATACACAGAGAAGTGCATTGTGTGTAGTGTATATACACTGGCCGCTTACTTCAGTCCCTCTTTCGTGGATTGAAGTTGTTATTGACTGCTGGTGCACATGTTATGTGCAGCATTTATGATCCTTGTGTAGTCGTTAGGCTTTAGATCCAATCAACGAAGCAATCAACACACCTTAGACCCCCTCAGTG
>NC_091299.1:35424222-35449222 GCF_038502225.1 Cherax quadricarinatus
GCTTACCAGCGCACAGTTGCACTTACGCTTACCAGCACACAGTTGCATCTACACTTACCAGCACACAGTTGGATCTACGCTTACCAGCACACAGTTGCACTTACGCTTACCAGCACACAGTTGCACCTACACTTACCAGCACACAACTGCACTTACGCTTACCAGCACACAGTTGCACTTACGCTTACCAGCACACAATTGCATCTACGCTTACCAGCACACAGTTGCATCTACACTTACCAGCACACAGTTGCATCTACGCTTACCAGCACACAGTTGCACTTACGCTTACCAGCACACAGTTGCATCTACACTTACCAGCACACAGTTGCATCTACGCTTACCAGCACACAGTTGCACTTACGCTTACCAGCACACAATTGCATCTACGCTTACCAGCACACAGTTGCATCTACGCTTACCAGCACACAGTTGCACTTACGCTTACCAGCACACAGTTGCACTTACGCTTACCAGCACACAGTTGCACTTACGCTTACCAGCACACAGTTGCATTTGCCTTCAACCACCAAGAGCCAACAGCGTCATCCACACAGTCCTATGACGTTAATAGAGAATAGTCTCATGGAGGCAAACGTCACGCAGGCGTGCACGCAAACAAGCACACGCACACGGACCTAGATACACACACACAGGCTACTTAAATAAAGAAATCCCAATTGGATGAAAGGAGACAAACAGCTATGTCAATACAAAATATCAAAAAAAAAGAAAAAAAAGAAAAAAAGAAAGAGATAAAATAAGAAAATAGATAAATATTTCTTAGCCCTCACCAACAAAGAGAACAACAGGAGACAAGTGTTGACCGAGGAAAAGGACGTGCTGAGGGTGTTATGTACAAGAAACCTTTTCTTTACCGAGTGCTGGAACACTGGGACGTGATGCAGGAGACAGTATGTGTGTGTTTGCTGCAACAACTGCACTCTACAATACTGTGTGAGAAGCTGAACAATGATGGCGTAACACCAACACAACTCTGCTGCTGTCACTACACTGATGACGGAACGCCACCATCATAATTTTACTGCTATTTTTTCTAGTTAATCCCACCTACCCAACCATTCACCCTGCCACATCCCTCCATAAAATAACCCCGTTTTCTTGCATAAGTGTGCATTGCTACACACGTCTGGTGACGACAGCACATTTACACACTTGAAACTAAACCAATTTGCAAGGAGCAGGTGCCTGCGTCGCTCACATGGAACCTTCAAGCAGGAGACGCTGCTGACACCTACTGTAAAGCGAATTTGGAAAAGTGTCGCCCCTAAGACTTTATGGATATATATATATATAGATATATATATATATATATAGTGTATATATATATATATATATAGTGTATATATATATATATAATTGTGGTAGGGGACTTGAATGCTAAAGTAGGAGAAACTTTTAGAGAGGGTGTGGTAGGTAAGTTTGGGGTGCCAGGTGTAAATGATAATGGGAGCCCTTTGATTGAACTTTGTATAGAAAGGGGTTTAGTTATAGGTAATACATATTTTAAGAAAAAGAGGATAAATAAGTATACACGATATGATGTAGGGCGAAATGACAGTAGTTTGTTGGATTATGTATTGGTAGATAAAAGACTGTTGAGTAGACTTCAGGATGTACATGTTTATAGAGGGGCCACAGATATATCAGATCACTTTCTAGTTGTAGCTACACTGAGAGTAAAAGGTAGATGGGATACAAGGAGAATAGAAGCATCAGGGAAGAGAGAGGTGAAGGTTTATAAACTAAAAGAGGAGGCAGTTAGGGTAAGATATAAACAGCTATTGGAGGATAGATGGGCTAATGAGAGCATAGGCAATGGGGTCGAAGAGGTATGGGGTAGGTTTAAAAATGTAGTGTTAGAGTGTTCAGCAGAAGTTTGTGGTTACAGGAAAGTGGGTGCAGGAGGGAAGAGGAGCGATTGGTGGAATGATGATGTAAAGAGAGTAGTAAGGGAGAAAAAGTTAGCATATGAGAAGTTTTTACAAAGTAGAAGTGATGCAAGGAGGGAAGAGTATATGGAGAAAAAGAGAGAAGTTAAGAGAGTGGTGAAGCAATGTAAAAAGAGAGCAAATGAGAGAGTGGGTGAGATGTTATCAACAAATTTTGTTGAAAATAAGAAAAAGTTTTGGAGTGAGATTAACAAGTTAAGAAAGCCTAGAGAACAAATGGATTTGTCAGTTAAAAATAGGAGAGGAGAGTTATTAAATGGAGAGGTAGAGGTATTGGGAAGATGGAAGGAATATTTTGAGGAATTGTTAAATGTTGATGAAGATAGGGAAGCTGTGATTTCGTGTATAGGGCAAGGAGGAATAACATCTTGTAGGAGTGAGGAAGAGCCAGTTGTGAGTGTGGGGGAAGTTCGTGAGGCAGTAGGTAAAATGAAAGGGGGTAAGGCAGCCGGGATTGATGGGATAAAGATAGAAATGTTAAAAGCAGGTGGGGATATAGTTTTGGAGTGGTTGGTGCAATTATTTAATAAATGTATGGAAGAGGGTAAGGTACCTAGGGATTGGCAGAGAGCATGCATAGTTCCTTTGTATAAAGGCAAAGGGGATAAAAGAGAGTGCAAAAATTATAGGGGGATAAGTCTGTTGAGTGTACCTGGTAAAGTGTATGGTAGAGTTATAATTGAAAGAATTAAGAGTAAGACGGAGAATAGGATAGCAGATGAACAAGGAGGCTTTAGGAAAGGTAGGGGGTGTGTGGACCAGGTGTTTACAGTGAAACATATAAGTGAACAGTATTTAGATAAGGCTAAAGAGGTCTTTGTGGCATTTATGGATTTGGAAAAGGCGTATGACAGGGTGGATAGGGGGGCAATGTGGCAGATGTTGCAAGTGTATGGTGTAGGAGGTAGGTTACTGAAAGCAGTGAAGAGTTTTTACGAGGATAGTGAGGCTCAAGTTAGAGTATGTAGGAAAGAGGGAAATTTTTTCCCAGTAAAAGTAGGCCTTAGACAAGGATGTGTGATGTCACCGTGGTTGTTTAATATATTTATAGATGGGGTTGTAAGAGAAGTAAATGCGAGGGTCTTGGCAAGAGGCGTGGAGTTAAAAGATAAAGAATCACACACAAAGTGGGAGTTGTCACAGCTGCTCTTTGCCGATGACACTGTGCTCTTGGGAGATTCTGAAGAGAAGTTGCAGAGAGTGGTGGATGAATTTGGTAGGGTGTGCAAAAGAAGAAAATTAAAGGTGAATACAGGAAAGAGTAAGGTTATGAGGATAACAAAAAGATTAGGTGATGAAAGATTGAATATCAGATTGGAGGGAGAGAGTATGGAGGAGGTGAACGTATTCAGATATTTGGGAGTGGACGTGTCAGCGGATGGGTCTATGAAAGATGAGGTGAATCATAGAATTGATGAGGGAAAAAGAGTGAGTGGTGCACTTAGGAGTCTGTGGAGACAAAGAACTTTGTCCTTGGAGGCAAAGAGGGGAATGTATGAGAGTATAGTTTTACCAACGCTCTTATATGTGTGTGAAGCGTGGGTGATGAATGTTGCAGCGAGGAGAAGGCTGGAGGCAGTGGAGATGTCATGTCTGAGGGCAATGTGTGGTGTGAATATAATGCAGAGAATTCGTAGTTTGGAAGTTAGGAGGAGGTGCGGGATTACCAAAACTGTTGTCCAGAGGGCTGAGGAAGGGTTGTTGAGGTGGTTCGGACATGTAGAGAGAATGGAGCGAAACAGAATGACTTCAAGAGTGTATCAGTCTGTAGTGGAAGGAAGGCGGGGTAGGGGTCGGCCTAGGAAGGGTTGGAGGGAGGGGGTAAAGGAGGTTTTGTGTGCGAGGGGCTTGGACTTCCAGCAGGCATGCGTGAGCGTGTTTGATAGGAGTGAATGGAGACAAATGGTTTTTAATACTTGACGTGCTGTTGGAGTGTGAGCAAAGTAACATTTATGAAGGGATTCAGGGAAACCGGCAGGCCGGACTTGAGTCCTGGAGATGGGAAGTACAGTGCCTGCACTCTGAAGGAGGGGTGTTAATGTTGCAGTTTAAAAACTGTAGTGTAAAGCACCCTTCTGGCAAGACAGTGATGGAGTGAATGATGGTGAAAGTTTTTCTTTTTCGGGCCACCCTGCCTTGGTGGGAATCGGCCGGTGTGATAATATATATATATATATATATATATATATATATATATATATATATATATATATATATATATATATATATATATATATATATATATATATATATATATATATATATATATATATATATATATATATATATATATATACATATATATATATATATGTCGTGCCGAATAGGCAGAACTTGCCATCTTGGCTTAAATAGCAACGCTCATCTTGCCATATAGGACAAGCGAAAATTTGTGTATGCAATAATTTCGCCAAAATCATTCTGAACCTAACGAAAAAAATATACTTCACTGTGTTTGTTTAGTATTAAATTACTGTAAATAAATCTAAAATGTATTTAGTTGGGTTAGGCTAAAATAAATTGTTCTTGTTATAATAAGGTTAGGTAAGTTTTCTAAGATTCTTTTGGTGCAAAATTATAAATTTTTGCATTAACATTAATGAAAAAAATATATCTTTAAACGTATAAGAGAAATTTTTAGAAAGGACTTAATTTTAAATGAGTTTTGGCTAATTGACCAGTTTTACATATTCGGCACGACATATATATATATATATATATATATTTATATGCATATATATATATATATATATATATATAATATATATATATATATATATATATATATATATAGAATGGGGTTCACTTCTGGTGTAAATTGAGAGACCCATAGCCTCGGAGAAGTGGATAAAAAGGCTTCAAGGAAGAATATTTGGATTTCTTCCTGAAGGGAGTTGAAAAATAGCTCTAGCCATTCGTGTCGCAATCAACACATCATCAGGAGCTTGCAGTGTTGCAGAAGAGGGAATGAAATCTGAGGAAACACGTTCAGAGTGAGCGTTTTTGTTAGAATGAGGAAAGAGGGAAGCAGTAGAAAACAACGCCCAGGCGTACCAACCAGTGCCCAGTGCCCAGTGCCTGGAAGGCTGAATATTTTTTAAGGAATTATAAGATCTGATATCGTGGTGGCAGCCCCCAGACACTGGGGGCTAGTTGGCACCCCTTGGCACCTATTCTCTACTGCTGCAGTCTTCCCTCATTCTAGCAAAAACACTCACTCTGAACGTGGTTGCTCATATTTCATCCTCTCTTTTGCAACACTGCATGTTCCTGATGTGTTGATTGCAACACGAAAGGCCTAGAGTTATCTTTCAACTTCCCCCATCATTGTTTTACATCTTGCATTGGTTGCTCCCGATTTTTTGCATATATATATATATATATATATATATATATATATATATATATATATATATATATATATATCTATATATATATATATATATATACATACATACATACATACATACACACACACACACACACACACACACACACACACACACACACACACACACACACACACACACACTCCTAGACTGACATTGGGACATATGTAGCTTCCAGTTTCCTAATAGAAAGCCAGTTGGTTATTATTGCGATGGTGGGAGTGATGGGAGAGACATGGGGGAGAGGAGGAAGGGGTCACTAGGAAGGATTTAGGCATGATTGGGGTGGGAGAGAGAGAGAGTGAGAGAGAGAGAGAGAGAGAGAGAGAGAGAGAGAGAGAGAGAGAGAGAGAGAGAGAGAGAGAGAGAGAGAGAGAGAGAGAGAGAGAGAGAGAATGGTGGAAGCAATATAAGAGTGGATATAAAGATCTAAATCTTCATACATAGAGGAAGTCTGCCTCACTAGAGTGGGTGGCCTTGTATGTTAAGGAAGCGTTCTAATTTGTACCATTATTACTGATGTTGCGAGAATGGGCTACCATTGCCTCATCATCTATTATACACTTCTCTTGGCTCGAGAAATCGAGCGAACTGATCAACAACAGCCGTGACCCACACGTTCAGAAAGATATTCCCCGCACAGCATGTCTCTATAGTCGATTACAGAGGTGATTTTAATATTGGAAATATTAGAAGAAGAGGTGAAGCAATTTTTGAGATATTCAAATCCTCAGCCTTGATAAATGAGGTTCAGTCATTGCGTTATGATTGAAGGTAGTCAGTCTCTAATCCTAGAGCAGAGACGTGAGCACGGAGACTTTTAAACTGGAGAGAGGAGCAGCAGCTGGAGGTGCTGTCACAAATAGGCGTACCCTACTAGCGGCAGTAGGCCATTCTAAACAGAGGTCCAGCAACAGAGCTGTAGAAGTCATCCCTCCACCAAAATACAACGATATTGTTGTATCAGATGTGTCATATTATCAATGATATCCATACAGATAAAATGATGAATAAGACACATGAGCAACATATCTATCAAGGCTGAGGGAGTGAACACCACAAGTTTACCTTTCCACTTCTTCCACGGTCTCCAGTATTAAAAACTCCCTCTGCATTCGACTGAAGAAATCGCCTTGTGCAGGCGAAACCTTTTGGCAAAGCGGTTAAAATACCCAAGTGTCCTCATCGTCAGCTTGTCGAGATGATATTACTCGGATATCATTTTCTCCTCTGTACTCATCTTGAATTTTGAAAAACCATATAATATAGACTGGTTATAAATGACCATAATTTTTAATGGGGTGGACCGGTAAGCCAGCGGAAGGCCTCGGTCAGATGACCAAAAGCTCCAAAGGCGGGTCATCATCTGACTAAGACCCGCGTCAGGAAACATTTGTCCTGTTTCCTGACGAACCTTACCTAACCTAACCTAACCATATAATATTCACATGGGAAATGTATCTTTAAAACAAGCAGTTTCTAGTTGCTAGTGTTGACCTTAAAAGAAAATGAAACAATAATAAGGATTTAGGTTGCCAGATGTTTCATCTTTTGCTAAGCTTAAGTGTTAGTAAGAAGAGAAAGCTTAAAAGTGTTATTTAAATAGAAAGTTTAAGTGGTTTTAAGAAGACAAATCTTTGTTAATATGAAAAGAGTTTTAATGTTAGTAAAAAGAGAAAGTTTAAGTGTTTGTAAGAGAACGGTTAAGTGTTATAATAAAAAGGAAAATTAAAGTGTTAGTAAGCAGAAAATTCTTAAACGTTTGTAAGATGAAGAAGAGTGTTTGTCTAGAAGAGAAAACTTAAATATTTGTAAGAGAAAGCTTGTGTGTTAATATAAAGAGAAAGCTTAAGTGTTAATAAGGCGGAAAAGCATAAATGTTAACCACAAGAGAAAGCTTAAATGCTTGCAAGAAGAGAAAGCCTCAATGTTAATAAGATAAGAAAGTAGAAAAAAAGGACATTCAGAGCACACTAACACGTCCAAAACCCACGAACTCGCGAACGAACACACCCGAAACAAATTCAAGCACGAACACGCATGAACACACGCACACACCAGTAAATACACAGAAATCTCCAAAAACTTCTCGAGCATCGTGAAGAAAAATGGTATCATATGAAATGTTTCCTCTCTAACACCTCCTCTCCATCCTCTCTAACACCTCTTCTCCATCCTCTCTAACACCTCCTCTCCATCCTCTCTAACACCTCCTCTCCATCCTCTCTAACACCTCCTCTCCATCCTCTCTAACACCTCCTCTCCATCCTCTCTAACACCTCCTCTCCATCCTCTCTAACACCTCCTCTCCATCCTCTCTTCCACTCTCTAATTTGTGTGTGAAATAAGGAGAGAGAGAGAGAGAGAGAGAGAGAGAGAGAGAGAGAGAGAGAGAGAGAGAGAGAGAGAGAGAGAGACGGAGACGCCATAATTACAGAGTAATGTCACCCGCATCAATCGGATTAGAGATAATAGATTAGTAGATACTGGGTGCCTATCGCAAAGTTACTTCCCTTTTAGTAATATTCCACAATTTTTGGGAGGGGAGAGGGGCCATTTTTCTCCCCCTCCAGTATAAGACCTGTGGTGTGCTATCTTTCAAGGGGTTGTAACCCCCATAAATATTATACGATCAAGCGAATATCTTGCACCTGCAACTGCAGGTGCAAGATATTCACCATTCTACTTCAGTAATTCACTTATCTGTTTTGGGTTCAGCCGAGTTTATACTCTAATTCTAAGCTATAAAAATAACATTGACAAATAACCCTCATTTTGAGATGGAACTTTAAACGACGTTTCGATCCCTCCTAGACTCTTTATAATCGTGGCTGAGAAACGTCTCACCCACTGTAAAGCGACTTTATTTCACAGTCATGAAGAAGGTGTTAGATAATAAAAGCGCCTATAATAGAGCAAGTCTTTATGTGCACATTTCGCACACAGTTGTTCTTTTACAAGTTAACATGAATTCAAATACCTCATGAGTGAAACACTGTCTGAAGGAGGGGTCTGCTATGCTCTAAATGCGTCTATGTACCATCATACATGAAGCCATCCTATTGTCCTAGACATCAACAAAAGCAGTTACCGGCTTGCTAAATTAGCAGGGTATAAGTTAAGAGACACAACTCACAAATAATCTGCACATAGGGGAGAGAAACATATGAAGACGTTTCGCTCCGATTTGAATAACCCCCCATATATGAGAGAATCTTTTGGCGACGTTTCGGTGCGACTTGGACCATTTAGAAGCCACAGTGTGACTTGTAAACGTAGTCATAAGCCTCCCTCTCCTACGTGCGGGTTATTTGTGTATTGCTCCAGTTACTGTATTGTGCCTTTTTATTCTTTAAAAGATAAAGAGGGAAAAAAATAGATTAGGAAAAGATATTTCATTAATAGGTTGCAATTGCAGGTAGAGTTGAAAATCATTGCCTGGGTAATAACCTCATTTGCCGCCTGGCTGACACTGTTTGAGGAGGAAATTGATTCGAGACGCAGTCGTTCACTGAATCAACCAATCACGTGTCACCTTAGCTGGGGATGAGAAGAGAAGGGTCTGTTTCCGCGCCCCGTCTCGCCGAATCGTAGAGCAGATTTGTATGGACAAGTGGGTGGTTGGGAGGGTGGGTGGGTAGGCTCTCTGTCAACTGTGCGTTTGCATTGTTGATTGGTGATTGATATTCTGATTGTAATGACTTTTTCAACATCTCTGGGGAAGAATGGTCATTATAGTTTAAGTTACAGAGAGAGAGAGAGAGAGAGAGAGAGAGAGAGAGAGAGAGTTTCTTGAGCCTCAGGGTGGCAGAAAGTGGAACGACCTGCATAAAGAAAGAGAAGAACCGCACACGGTTTTAAGAATAGGTATGAGAGGACCCATGAGGGTCATCAAATAGTTAACCCAGCAAGCGGCGCCTTAACAGGCAGGACCAGGAGCTGAGATTCGATCTCTACACTCACAAACACACACACACACACACACACACACACACACACACACACACACACACACACACACACACACACACACACGGGGAGAGAGAGGGCCTAGTAGCAACCGGTGAAGAGGCGGGGCCAGGAGCTAGGACTCGACCCCTGCAACCACAAATAGGTGAGTACACACACACACACAGTCTCATTTTATCTCCAGGGAATTAACTATTCGTTAATTTTACCCCAGCGTCACCACTATCACCACTACCACTACTACCATCACTACCACTGCTACCACTACCACCACTAGTATCACTACTGCTACTACTACTACCACCACTAGTATCACTACCGCTACTACTACTACCACCACTAAGTACCACTACTATCACCACTACCACCACTACTAAAACTACCACAGTACCACCCCTACCACAATTATTACAACTACCACTATTACCACCATTACCAATACAACCACTTCAACCACCACCACTACCCCAACTACCATCACTACCCCAACAACCATCACTACTACCCCAACTACCACCACTACCACCTCTACCAACACTACAACCACCACTACCACTGCCACCACTAGTACCACTACCACTACTAGAACCACTACCAATACAACCACACTGCCACCACTACCACTACCTCCCTTACCACCACTACCACTACTACCACCCCTACCACCACTACCACCACCCCTACCACCACTACCACCACCCCTACCACTACCACATTATCACCACAACCACCACTACCACCACTATCACTACTACCACCACTACCACCACAACCACTACTATCCCAACTACCACCACTACCACCCCAACTACAACCACAACCACCCCAAAAACCACCACAACCACCCCAATTGCCACCGCAGCCACTCCAACTACCACCACAACCACCTCAACTACCACCACTACCCCAACTACCACCACTACCGCCCAAGCTACCACAACAACCACCCCCAACTACAATCACAATAAACCCAACTACCACTACTACTCCTAACACAACTACCACTACAACCATTACTACAACTACTGCTTCAACTACCCCCACTACCCCAACTACCACCACTACCACCCCAACTACCACTTCTACCCCAGCTACCACCACTATAGCCCCAACTACCACCACTACCCCAACTACCACCACTACTACCCAACTACCACCACTACCAACCCTACCACCACAACCACTAATACCCCATCTACCACCCCTAACACAACTACCACCACTACTATCAAAACTATTACTACCACAACTACCACCATCACCACAACTAACACCACTACCACCACTACTACCCAACTACCACCAGTACTACCCCAACTACTAGAACTACTACCCCAACTGCCGCAATTACTACTCCAACTACCACCATTACTACCCCAACTACCATCACTACTACCCAAACTACCACCACTACTACCCCAACTACCACCACTACTACCCCTATCACCACAACCTCTGCTACCCTAGCTACCACCACTATTGCCCCAACTACCACCACTACTTCTCAACTACCACCACTACTACCCAACTGCCACAACTACTACTACCCCAACTACTGCCACTGCAACCCCAACTGCCACCATTACTACTCCTACCACCACAACCACTACTTCTCCAACTACCACCCTTCCACAACCACTAATACCCCATCTAGCACCACTACCACTACTACTACAGCAACTACCACCACCACTATTACTACTACTACTACCACCACTACCATCATTAACAAAACTACTGCCACCACTACTATAACTACAACAAATACTACCACCACCACAACCACAACTACCACCATCACTACCACAATTACCATCACTGCTACCATTAGGACCACTACCACTTCTAATACCACCACCACCAACACCATTGCCAGTTCAACCGTCACCACCACCACCCTTACTATAATTACCATCACCACCACAACCACTACCACCACCACAACCATTACCACCGCCACAACCACTACCACCACCACTACTACTATCATCACAACCGCCACCACCCCTATCATAACCAGTCCATAACACCCCCTTTTCCCTGGCACCCTTCATTCACTCTCTTGACACCCTCCTTCCATCTCTCTCTACTCCCTCCTTCCCCCTGTCTTCCTTCCCTCTCTGTAAGTCACCCCCCTCCCCCTATTTCCCTCTCACTCTCTCTCTCCCATCCACCTTCTCTCTCTCCCTCCTTCCCCGCCTCTCTTCTCCCTCTCTTTTCTCTTCCTCCCACCTCTCTTTCCCACTCTCTCTACTCCCTCTTTTCCTCCCTTCCACCCCTCCTTCCTTCTCTCTCTCTCTCTCTCTCTATTCCCTCTCTTCCTGCCTTCCATCTTTCCTTCTGTCTCTCTCTACTCCCTCTCTCTTCTCCCTCTCCTCCCCTCCCTCCTTCCTACCAGCGTCCCACTACTGCAGCTCCAGCAAAGCCTCTTCTAAGACACGTAATATCCAGCCACCCAAAACTTTCACAGAAGAGTAAATAAAACTTTCCTCTTAAGCTGACTCAGCTGACTCTCTCAGCTGACTCTCTCGTTTGGGTCTGTCTCAGCTGGCTCTCTCAGCTCTTTCTGCTGACTCTTTTGTCATCTGGCTCTCAGCTATGTTGACTCTACTTCAGCGAACTCTCTCAGCTGATGAAAAGACGGCTTATCTAGCTAACTCTCTCAGCTGACTCTCTCAGCTGATTTGGCTACTGCTCAACTTTTCACAAGACATTGTTAATGGTAATCCAGAATGTCCACACCACACCAACCACACTCAAGACTCTCTCTCTCTCTCTCTCTCTCTTACTAGTTGATATTATGAACTGATTAATATTTCTAGGCATCCCGTGCAGATGTCGAATTAGTTAAATTATTATTATTATTATTATTATTATTATTATTATTATTATTATTATTATAACAGGAGAGTGTTGGTGGTGTTGGTGGTGGAGGTGATGGAGTGATGGTGGTTGTCTAGGTGTTGGTAGTAGTAGTGGTGGTGATGGGATGGTGATAGTTGTAGAGGTGGTGGTTGTGGTAGTGGTAGTGGTGACTGTAGAGGTTGTAGTGACGTGTGGTGGTGGTGGTTAGCGTGGCGCTGATGGTGGTTGATGGTAGTAATAGTCGTAGTAGTAATAGCAGCAGCAGCAACAGTAGTAGTAGTAATAGTAATAGTAGCAGTAGTACTATTTGTAGTACGATATGTGAGAATGTAGGAGCTTTGATAAAGAGCTCAAGAGAGCATTCAGAGCTAATTCGTAGATTTAGAGAGCTAAAGATAAGACTGTAAATATATACTGATATAGACACCTGTACGGGATTAATAGGGAAGATTTTTTGGTACAGATTTATTCAAAGATATATAATAAAAGTACAAACACACACAAACTCGATTAAGGGACATACGGACTTACTGGAGGGTGTACCTTGACCACGATAGAACACATGAAGAAAGGCAGAAACTGAAAGAGAAGTTACAAAAATGCAAGGAGGAAAGAGAGACAAAGAGATGAGCAGGAAACCCCAGACTTGGGAGGAAGAACAAATGCAACCTACCTCAGAACCACCTACAGAAGGACCTCAACCACAACAACCCCAATGCAACCAATCTAACCAAAAACCCACACACCATAACCACTGCCCCTACCCCTTCATCATAAACTCCATCTCTACAGCAACCCCCCATAGTTCCCCACCAGGTCTCCCGCTCCCCCGACCCCAGCGTTCTCCCCGGACCACAGTTTTAGAAAAAAAGTTGAAGGTTTGGCATACAAATGCGGATGGAATAACAAATAAATGTGAGGAGTGACATGAAAGAATCAAGTAGACATCCTCAGACATCATAGCACTCACAGAAACGAAACTCAACAGGATGATAACAGATACAATCTTCCCACCTGGATATCAGATCCTGAAGAAAGATAGATGGAGCAGAGTGGGAGGAGTTACACTGCTCATTAAAATCCAATAGGGATTTCAAGAAATGGAAGAAATGGACTACAAAGGTATAGTTCAGTCTGGGGATATAAGGTAGTCACTGCAGTGATGTGCAACCCTCCAAAGAACTGCAGGAGGCCAAGAGAAGAATATGAAGACAGCAACAGAGCAATGGTGGAATCACCAGCTAAGGTGGCCAGAAGAGCTCACACTGGTAGAGCAAAGTTACTAGTTATGAGTGATTTCAATCACAAGGAGATTCACAGGGAAAACTTGGAGCCACATAGGGGTCCAAAAAACATGGAAAGCCAAGACGATGGATGAGGGACTGGAAAACCTCATGCCTCAACATGTTAGGGACACTACCAGAGAGAAAAGTGAGGATGAACCAGCAAGACTGGACCTCGTATTCACCCTGAGTAGCTCGGACATCTAGGACATCACATACAGAAGGCTCCTCGGAGCTAGTGATCACGTGTTTCTGTGCATTGAATACATAGTGGAGTTACAAGTGGAGAGGGTAATAAGAGTAGAATGGGAAAAGCCAAACTACGAAAGGGGGGACTACACAGGCATGAGGAACTTCCTGCAGGAGGTTCAGTGGGAAAGAGAATTGGTTGGAAAATCAGTAAACGAAATGGACTATGTGACAACAAAATGCAAGGAGGCAGAGGAAAGCTTTGCTCCCAATGGCAACAGAAATAATGGGAAGACCAGAACGAGCCCTTGATTTACCCAAAGCTGTAGGGAGGCAAAAACTATGTGCACTAGAGAATGGAAAATGTACAGGAGACAAAGGACCCAGGAAAATAAAGAGATTAGTCATTAGTCAAAGAGCTAGAAACGAGTATGCATAGATAAGAAGGGAGGCTCAGCGACAATACTAAAATGACAAAGCATCAAAAGTCAAGTCTGACCCAAAGCTGTTGTTTAGCCACATCAGGAGGAAGACAACAGTCAAGGACCAGGCAATCAGGCTGAGAAAGGAAGGTGAGGAACTCACAAGAAATGAGCAAGAAGTATGAGAGGATCTCATGAGATTTAAGGACATATATACAGTGGAGAGAGAAAAGTCTCCAGGAAGTCAAAATAGGGGGAGGGTGGTACACCAACAAGTGCAGGATGAAATACACACAACCGAGGAGGAGGTGAAGAAGCTCATAAGTGATCTAGATACCTCAAAGGCGGTGGGACCGGTAAACATCTCTTTGTAGGTCCTTAGAGAGGGAGCAAAAATGTTGTGTGAGCCACTAACAACAATTTTCAACACATCCATTGAAAGTGGGCAACTACCTGGGGTATAAAAGACGGCAAATGTAGTCCCCATTTTTAAGAAAGGAGACAGACACGAGGCATAAACTACAGACCAGTGTCACTGATGTGTATAGTATGCAAAGTCATGGAGAAAATTATCAGGAGGAACAAGCTTATAAACGACAATCAGCACGGATTCAGGGAAGGAAAATTCTGTGTCACAAACCTAATGGATTTTATGACAAGGTAATGGAAGTAAGACATGAGAGAGAAGGGTGAGTAGACTACATTTTCTTGGAATGCAAGAAGGCCTTCGACACAGTTCTTCTCAAGAGATTAGTGCAAAAACTAGAGGGTCAGGTACGCATAACAGGAAGAGCACTGCAATGGATTAAAGAATACCTGCCAGGGAGGCAACGACGAGTCATGGCATGTGATGAGGTGTCAGAGTGGGTACCTGTGACGAGACGAGTTCCACAGTGCTACTGCTACTTTTTGTATATGTAAATGGCTTGGCAGAAGGGATAGACTCAGAAGTGACCCTGTTTGCAGATGATGTGAAGTTAATAAGGAGAATTAAATCGAATGAAGATCATACAGAACTACAAAGAGACCTGGACAGAATGCAAGCCTGGTCCAGCAATTGGCTCCAGGAATTTAACATCGCTAAATGCAAAGTCATGAAGATCAGGAAAGGGCAAAGAACACCGCAGACAGAGTATTTTCTAGGTGGCCAAAGACTGCAAACCTCACTCAAAGAAAAGGATCTTGAGGTGAGTATAACACCGAGCACATCTCCTGAGGCGCACATCAACCATATAACTGCTGCAGAATATGGGCGCCTGGCAAACCTGAGAAAAGCGTTCCGATACCTCGGTAAGGAATCATTCAAGACTCTGTACACCGTGTACGTCAGGCCCATACTGGAGTATGCAGCACCAGTTTGGAACCCACACCTGGTCAAGCACGTCAAGAAATCAGAGAAAGTGCGGAAGTTTGCAACAAGACTAGTTCCAGAGCTAAGGTGGAATACCCTACGAAGAAAGGTTAAGGGAAATCGGCCTGTCGACATGGATGACAGGAGGGTTAGAGGAGACTTGATAGCGACATAAAATACGGCGAAGAATTGACAAGATGGACAGAAACAGGATGTTCCAGAAAAAAGGGGTCACAATTACAAGTTGAAGACTCAGATGAGTCAAAGAGATGTTAGGAAGTGTTTCTTTAGTCAAAGAGTTGTCAGGAAGTGGAATAGTCTGACAAATGACATAGTGGAGACAGGAACCATACGTAGTTTTAAGACGAGGTATGATAAAGTTCATGGAGCAAAGAGAAAGATCCTAGTAGCGATCAGTAAAGAGGCGGGGCCAGGAGCTATAACTTGACCAATGCAACTACAAATAGGTGAGTGCAAATAGGTTAGTACACACACGCACACACGCACACACACACACACACACACACACACACAGATATATATATATATATATATATATATATATATATATATATATATATATATATATATATATATATATATATATATATATATATATATATATATATATATATATATATATATATATATATATATACATACATATTATATTATATATATATATATATATATATATATATATATATATATATATATATATATATATATATATATATATATATATATATATATATATATACATATTATATATATATACATATATATATATATATATATATATATATATATATATATATATATATATATATATATATATATATATATATATATATATATATACATACACACACACACACACACACACACACACACACACACACACACACACACACACACACACACACACAGGACTGCAAAGAGACCTGGACAGGCTGGACACGTGGTCCAGAAACTGGCTTCTCGAATTCAACCCTGCCAAATGCAAAGTCATGAAGATTGGGGAGGGGCAAAGAAGACCGCAGACAGAGTATAGGCTAGGTGGACAAAGACTACAGACCTCACTCAGGGAGAAAGATCTTGGGGTGGCCATAACACCGAGCACGTCACCGGAGGCACACATCAACCAAATAACTGCTGCAGCATACGGGCACCTTGCAAACTTGAGAATAGCATTCCAATACCTTAATAAGGAATCGTTCAAGACACTGTACATTCTGTATGTTAGGCCCATACTGGAGAATGCAGCACCAGTCTGGAACCCACAAGTGGACAAGCACGTCAAGAAGTTAGAGAAAGTACAAAGGTTTGTAACAAGGCTAGTTCCAGAGCTCAGGAGAATGTCGTACGACAAAAGGTTGAGGGAAATCGGACTGACTACACTGGAGGACAGAAGGGTCAGGGGAGACATGACAACGACATAGAAGATGCTGCGGGGAATAGACAAGGTGGACAGAGACAGGATGTTCCAGAGAGGGGACACTGAAATAAGGGGTCTCAATTGGAAGCTGAAGACTCAGACTAGTCACAGGGATGTTAAGAAGTATTTCTTCAGTCACAGAGTCGTCAGGAAGTGGAGTATCCTAGCAAGTGAAGTAGTGGAGGCAGGAACCATACATAGTTTTAAGAAGAGGTATGACATAGCTCAGGAAGCAGAGAGGGAGAGGACCTAGTAGCGATCAGTGAAGAGGCTGGGCCAGGAGCTGAGTCTCGACCCCTGCAACCACAATTGGGTGAGTACAATTGGGTGAGTACACATACACACACACACACGCACGCACACACATACACAGACACACACAACTCACTCAACCTTCCAATCATTACCGACCACTCCCACTAACACCCGTACTCCGTTCACTTCCCCTACCACCACATCCTTCTCAAACTCCCTCCCCTAACTCTTCAAGCACCCCCACCCACAAACCTACCCCTCCCCTCCTCCCACTCTCCCCCATATACCCTCCCAACGAGAGGTAGGAACCGGAGCTGCCATGATAATGATTCTTTTAGAGTGGAATGGGGAGAGATGGGGAGAAGGTATATTGAGGGAAGGGAGGATAGATCGAGGAAGGGGAAAGGGAGTAAGAGAGGGAAGAGAGGAAAGGGAGTGAGGAAGGAAACTGATAGCGCATAGAAGGCTCCATCTTTCTCCTTTTCCATATTTGTATGTTTCAAAACAGAAAGGTTTTCAAATGAGCTGATGTAGGTATCAGCTCTTAACTTGTCAATAATAGGAACCTTAACCAAACATTGTAGATCCATGTGTAAAAAAGAGCGGAAAGTGAAGAAGGGAGAGAGAGGGAGAGAGGAAGGTGGGGGCAAAGAAGGAATAAACAGAGTAAGAAGAGAAGGAAGGAATTAAGAAAGCAGAGATGGAAGGAAGGAAAGAAGGGAAGGATGAAGAAAGAAAGAAAAGATGGAAGGAAGAAAGAAAAGAAGGAAGGGAAGAGTAGAAAGTAAAATAGGAAGGAAGGCTAGAAAGGAAAGACAGGAGGGTGACGAAACTAAATCCCATCCCACTCCTCCTTCATGAGCAGTGTACCTCAGCTGCACCTGCGTGTACGCCGGCGTGCATGGTGTGGATGGCAGCGAGTGACGGGAGGAGGGAACGAAAAAAAGAGGTGTGAAAAAAGACAGGATGATTGGAGAAGAATATATATATGTCGTGCCGAATAGGTAAATCTTGGGATGTAGACAGCCTGTACTGTCTGCACAGACAGCCCATGCTCTCTGCCAGCTTAGTTCATATTTCGCGCCACTCAGGTGCTGCCATCTATAGGCCTTGCCACTTCAGTATGCCCAGACTTGCCTCGCTCTCACTCACTCACACAGCGGCCTGGCATCAAGACACAAGTACTCCCAGCTCTCTCTCGTGGGATGGCCCTGCCCGGGCCATGGGCACAAACACACAAGCCTGTGTAACCCAACACTACTTATCAATAAAGTAAGAAGCCTCCGAAGAAGTATATCATTCACTACCCGCTCTACAGCTACCAAATAAGCGCCGTTATAAATGGTGACAGCGGTGCTTGCAGCAGTTGTGTTTGTCCCGCGAGGAGGGAGAGTTATGAAGTCATCTTCACTTCATCACCCTACACATGAAGCATCCGTCTCTCAACGAGTTATCCTGATGTCGTGTCTGCACGTTTGAGCATCCAGACACAGGTACAAGCAGGATCCAGCCGAAATTTGCCGAAATTCTCCGAGAATTGTGAGTGGCGTCCCAGTGACTCCACGCTACAGTGTCCCACGCTGTTTCTCAAGTCACGTGTTCAGCGTCACTTGTATGTTGCTGTTGTTGTTCAGCTCAGCACAGCTGTTTCAGCAAGCCAGAGGTGAGTTTTGTGGTGATTTCTGCGTCCAGTGTGAGCTTCTCCACGTGGTTGTGGGTGGAGGAGGAGGAGGAGGAATGGCTAGATGCTCGCCCTGCCATACACTCACCACGCTCCTAGCCTACCATACACCACTCACCACTGCCCACTCCCTCTGCTGTGTTTTCTGCTGTTTTTCGTATGAATTCATTGCCAGTGCTGTGTATCCGAGTGCCCGAGGCCACTCGAAGCTACGTGGATTACGACGTCACGTGGGTGTGGCCGATGTCACGTAGACCTACAAAGCCACGTGAGTTACCAGATATCCCAGGCCTCATGCTGTGGTCTGCTGCCCGCATCACATCGACGCCACCCACGATGCTGCCCGACTTCATGACGTCACCTTACGATGTCTGCCTGACGTCACCTCGAGATGTCTGTTGACGTCACTGCTGCTGACGTCACCTCGCGACATCACGCCTGACATCACATGATGTCACATCGAGTGTTCTAGTAATTATTTCAGATTGTCGAGAACATTGAGAGAAGATATATGTCGTGTGTTAATTAATTCCTCTCAGTCAGTGTTCTCACATTTTAGTATGTCTTAGTGTCAGTTTTATGCGCAGAAAAGCATCATTTGCTAGTTAAGCCATATTGTACCGTATGTACAGCGGTGTGTTTGTAAGTTTTCCGTGTGTCCAGTGAGGTCTGTGGTCAGACCCTTGAGTTGTACCACTAAGTCACCCGTGACCAGTGTGTTTGACTGCTGATTACTCAGCCCTGAGCGTACGAGCCCTCTTGTACAGAAAGCTTTTATGCTCGTCGCTCGTGATGTTCTGTAGAATCGTACCTGCTACGATTCCCATCGAGATTTGTTTCACTTCACCTCCAGACCTTCAGAGTGCAGTTATATGTAGAGAAACATGTCTGGGGACGCTTAGACTACCCTCTGCTATAACTCCACCTGTCGAGAGATGATACTCGTCAAGCCGCAGCCAGGCCTGTCGGCAGGCGCTGTGTCAGCCTCGTGTCACAAGCTTCAGTGAGCAGCCTGCACAAAGATGTCGTCACTTTGACTGCTAGCTCTCTCACTGCAGTCTGGTGTATGATGTTACGACTCCCAGATGTTTCGCCCAGTCGTCTCTGCCACGACTCGCTCCACAACTCGCTCCACGCTCGCCGGCAGTGACAGCCCAGCGACAGTACCAGTCGAGAAGTGTCCTGAGTCGCTTGCCAGAAGTCCTGCCCAGTTGCCGAGTTTTGTCGACGCCTCACTCGAGGGCACCAGCATGTCGTGCCCCAGGTTGAGTGAAAACCTGCAGCGACTCCTACGATGTCTGCTTCACCGTTCCAGAGACCGTACCCTGTTACGTCACAGCTCAGCCGCAGCGATGTCTCCCGTGTTGCAGTATCTGTCCAGACGCAGGAAGGCGTGCAGTGATACACTTCGACGCTCACTGCCTATGACCACGATGTTTAGCACACCCCACATGTTTTTTTCTTCCCTCCCTGTAGGAAGTTTTTTTTTTCCATGTCCATATGTATATATATGTTTTTATTTTGTGTTCTGTGCCCTGTTCCTACGAGAGAGAGACAGAGTTTCTTTTACTACCAGTATTGTCGCGTCGGGACGACGCGCGGTAGGTGGCCGAGCGTATGTAGACAGCCTGTACTGTCTGCACAGACAGCCCATGCTCTCTGCCAGCTTAGTTCATATTTCGCGCCACTCAGGTGCTGCCATCTATAGGCCTTGCCACTTCAGTATGCCCAGACTTGCCTCGCTCTCACTCACTCACACAGCGGCCTGGCATCAAGACACAAGTACTCCCAGCTCTCTCTCGTGGGATGGCCCTGCCCGGGCCATGGGCACAAACACACAAGCCTGTGTAACCCAACACTACTTATCAATAAAGTAAGAAGCCTCCGAAGAAGTATATCATTCACTACCCGGCCTCTGTTCCACAGTCCCTCTCCTAGATCTTCCCTTGTTAGGTAAGACACATATGCAACAGTTAGGTATCTTTATTACGAAACGTTTCGCCTACACAGTAGGCTTCTTCAGTCGAGTACAGAAAAGGTGATAGAAGCAGAAGCGACTTGAAGACGATGTAATCAGTCCATCACTCTTAAAGTTTTGAGGTGGTCAGTCCCTCAGTCTGGAGAAGAGCATTGTTCCGTAGTCTGAAACAATATGGAGTTAAAGTGACAGAGGGTCCCTGACCTCCCAACATCTGCGTTCTACTAGTGACCTACGTCTCACCTCCTGGCGCTATATAAGGCTCCATCCTGTCACTTTAACTCCATATTGTTTCAGACTACGGAACAATGCTCTTCTCCAGACTGAGGGACTGACCACCTCAAAACTTTAAGGGTGATGGACTGATTACATCGTCTTCAAGTCTCTTCTGCTTCTATCAACTTTTCTGTACTCGACTGAAGAAGCCTACTGTGTAGGCGAAACGTTTCGTAATAAAGATACCTAACTGTTGCATATGTGTCTTACCTAACAACCTGTCGGTATTTTATACCATTTTAATGTTAGATCTTCCCTTCTTCATGATCAACTTTGCAACTCGTATTTTTCCAGCTCATCTCATCCCCTCCATAAATGACCTGCAACAATATCGGATGTATAAGACACATGTGCAGCAGATGCATGGTCGTAAGTGTTGTAAATGTTGTACGTGTGTGTGTTGTGCATGTGTAATTATTTTACTTGTAAGTGTTGTACATGTTGTTCGTATGTGTTGTGCATGTGTACGTGTTTTACATGCTTGAAGTGTGTCGTACATGTGTACGTGTTGTACATGTTGTACGTGTGTGTTGTGCATGTGTACGTGTTTTACATGCTTGACGTGTGTCGTACATGTGTACGTGTTGTACATGTTGTACGTGTGTGTTGTACATGTGTACGTGTTTTACATGCTTGACGTGTGTCGCACATGTGTACGTGTTGTACATGTTGTACGTGTGTATTGTGCATGTGTACGTGTTGTACATGCTGTACGTGTGTGTTGTGCATGTGTACGTGTTTTACATACTTGACGTGTGTCGTACATGTGTACGTGTTGTACATGTTGTACGTGTGTGTTGTGCATGTGTACGTGTTGTACAAGCTGTACGTGTGTGTTGTGCATGTGTACGTGTTGTACAAGCTGTACGTGTGTGTTGTGCATGTGTACGTGTTGTACATGCTGTACGTGTGTGTTGTGCATGTGTACGTGTTGTACAAGCTGTACGTGTGTGTTGTGCATGTGTACGTGTTGTACATACTGTACGTGTGTGTTGTGCATGTGTACGTGTTGTACAAGCTGTACGTGTGTGTTGTGCATGTGTACGTGTTGTACATGCTGTACGTGTGTGTTGTGCATGTGTACGTGTTGTACAAGCTGTACGTGTGTGTTGTGCATGTGTACGTGTTGTACAAGCTGTACGCGTGTGTTGTGCATGTGTACGTGTTGTACATGCTGTACATGTGTGTTGTGCATGTGTGGTATTCAACAACCTGTACGTAGTCTGAAAGAGGTTGAAACACTCTATCTTCCTTGTGCTTTTTCTTCACGTCTCCCCTCACTTATTCCCTCTTCTCCCTCTTTGCCCTCACCTCACCCCCTCTTCTCTTCCCTCACCTGGTCCCCCCCCCCATTTGCTTATGGTTTAAAGAATTTTTCCCCTCTTTGCTCCTCCCCCCCCCCGTCTCCCCTCGCCAAACCCCCTTTTCATGTTCCTCCCACCCGGTTACCCCCCGCTTCCCCCCCCCCTCCACACTCTACCAGCATAATCAACTTTTTCCTTGTCACAATCTCTCAAAAGTCTCCTCTGTCTCCACGATGTCTTCACAGTATCTCCAAGACTTCTACACGACGTCTACACAACGGCGAAAAGTCTCCAAGACATTTACACAACGGTAAAAACAATGTCTCCAAGATGTCTCCACAAAGGTAAAACAAAAACGTCTCCAAGACATTTACACAGCGGTAAAAACAACGTCTCCAAGACGTTTCCATAACAGTAAAACATCTCAGTAAGGTCGTCACCACTGCTAGACATATCCATAGCGTCTTCACAACGTCTTAAGGGTACAACAACGCCTCGAGAATGGTGAAACGTCTGCCAAATGTTTCCAAAACGGTAAAAATACGTCTAAACAACGGGAAAATCTTTTCGATAAATGTCTCCATAATAGTAAAATAATATCTCCACAACAGTATAATAACGTCTCCATAACAGTATGATAACGTCTCCGCAACAGCAAAATAACGTCTCCACAACAGTAAAATAACGTCTCCACAACAGTATAACAACGTCTCCAAAACAGTATAATAACGTCTCCACAACAGTATAACGCCTCCACAAAAGAATAATAACGTCTCCACAACAGTATAACGTCTCCACAACAGTATAATAACGTCTCCACAACAGTATAACGTCTCCACAATAGTATAATAAGGTCTCCACAGCAGTATAACGTCTCCACAGTAAAATAACGTTTCGACAGTAGTATAATAACGTCTCCACAACAGTATAATAACGTCTCCACAACAGTATAATAACGTTTCCACAGTAGTATAATAACGTCTCCACAACAGTATAATAACGTCTCCACAACAGTATAATAACGTCTCCACAACAGTATAATAACGTCTCCACAACAGTATAATAACGTCTCCACAACAGTATGATAACGTTTCGACAACAGTATAATAACGTCTCCACAACAGTATAATAACGTCTCCACAACAGCATAATCACGTCTCCACAACAGTATAATAACGTCTCCACAACAGTATAATAACGTCTCCACAACAATATAATAACGTCTCCAAAACAGTATAATAACGTCTCCACAACAGTATAATAACGTCTCCACAACAGTATAATAGCGTCTCCACAACAGTATAATAATGTCTCCACAACATTATAATAACGTCTCCACAACAGTATAATAACGTCTCCACAACAGTATAATAACGTCTCCACAACATTATAATGACGTCTCCATAACAGTATAATAACGTCTCCACAACAGTATAATAACGTCTCCAAAACAGTATAATAACGTCTCCACAACAGTATGATAACGTTTCGACAACAGTATAATAACGTCTCCACAACAGTATAATAACGTCTCCACAACAGTATAATAACGTCTCCACAACAGTATAATAATGTCTCCACAACAGTATAATAACGTCTCCACAACAATATAATAACGTCTCCACAACAGTATAATAATGTCTCCACAACAGTATAATAACGTCTCCACAACAGTATAATAACGTCTCCACAACAGTATAATAACGTCTCCACAACATTATAATAACGTCTCCACAACAGTATAATAACGTCTCCACAACAGTATAATAGCGTCTCCACAACAGTATAATAACGTCTCCACAACAGTATAATAACGTCTCCACAACAGTATAATAACGTCTCCACA
This sequence comes from Cherax quadricarinatus, assembly GCF_038502225.1. Lineage (NCBI taxonomy): Eukaryota > Metazoa > Arthropoda > Malacostraca > Decapoda > Parastacidae > Cherax > Cherax quadricarinatus. Next base: position 35,448,442 of record NC_091299.1, read on the forward strand.
ACAGTATAATAACGTCTCCACAACAGTATAATAATGTCTCCACAACAGTATAATAACGTCTCCACAACAGTATAATAACGTCTCCACAACAGTATAATAGCGTCTCCACAACAGTATAATAACGTCTCCACAACAGTATAATAAAGTCTCCACAACAGTATAATAGCGTCTCCACAACAGTATAATAGCGTCTCCACAACAGTATAATACTGTTTCCACAACAGTATAATAACTTTTCCACAACAGTATAACACTGTTTCCACAACAGTATAATAACGTCTCCACAAGAGTATAATAACGTCTCCACAACAGTATAATGTCTCTACAATAGTATAATAACGTCTCCACAACAGTATAACGTCTCCACAACAGTATAATAACGTCTCCACAACAGTATAATAACGTCTCCACAACAGTATAATAACGTCTCCACAACAGTATAATAACGTCTCCACAACAGTATAATAACGTCTCCACAACAGTATAATAACGTCTCCACAACAGTATAATAACGTCTCCACAACAGTATAATAACGTCTCCACAACATTATAATAACGTCTCCACAACAGTACAATAGCGTCCACAACAGTATAATAACGTCTCCACAACAGTATAATAACGTCTCCACAACGGAATAATAACGTCTCCACAACAGTATAATAATGTCTCCACAACAGTATAATAACGTCTCCACAACAGTACAACAGTATAATAACAGTATAATAACGTCTCCACAACAGTACAATAACGTCTCCACAACAGTATAATAACGTCTCCACA
>NC_091299.1:35459222-35531722 GCF_038502225.1 Cherax quadricarinatus
CTTGTGGTCGAAGGAATTGGACTTATCTTCTCTTTCCTTGGGTCGGACCTGATGGCCTCTCTATCCTTCAGGTACTGCGTGACTCCTACAGATTTAGAGCTTCCCCTGAACGTAGTAGTAGTGGTGGTAGTAGTAATAGTAGTAGTAGTAATAGTAATAATAATAATAATAATAATAATAATAATAATAATAATAATAATAATAATAATAATAATAGTAATAATAATAATAATAATAATAATAATAATAATAATAATAATAATAATAATAATAATAACAATCAGGAGACGTTTTGCCTCAAAAATCTAACACCTGAAGTTGCACTTTCTCAGACGACTCGGAGCTGTAAAGCAACACCCATGCAACAGTCCTTAACGACTGTAGCATACCATGCAACAGTCCTTAACGACTGTAGCATACCATGCAACAGTCCTTAACGACTGTAGCATACCATGCAACAGTCCTTAACGACTGTAGCATACCATGCAACAGTCCTTAACGACTGTAGCATACCATGCAACAGTCCTTAACGACTGTAGCATACCATGCAACAGTCCTTAACGACTGTTGCATACCATGCAACAGTCCTTAACGACTGTAGCATACATGCAACAGTCCTTAACGACTGTAGCATACCATGCAACAGTCCTTAACGACTGTTGCATACCATGCAACAGTCCTTAACGACTGTAGCATACCATGCAACAGTCCTTAACGACTGTAGCATACCATGCAACAGTCCTTAACGACTGTAGCATACCATGCAACAGTCCTTAACGACTGTTGCATACCATGCATCAGTCCTTAACGACTGTTGCATACCATGCATCAGTCCTTAACGACTGTAGCATACCATGCATCAGTCCTTAACGACTGTAGCATACCATGCAACAGTCCTTAACGACTGTTGCATACCATGCATCAGTCCTTAAAGACTGTAGCATACCATGCAACAGTCCTTAACGACTGTAGCATACCATGCAACAGTCCTTAACGACTGTTGCATACCATGCATCAGTCCTTAACGACTGTTGCATACCATGCAACAGTCCTTAACGACTGTAGCATACCATGCATCAGTCCTTAACGACTGTAGCATACCATGCATCAGTCCTTAACGACTGTAGCATACCATGCAACAGTCCTTAACGACTGTAGCATACCATGCATCAGTCCTTAACGACTGTAGCATACCATGCATCAGTCCTTAACGACTGTAGCATACCATGCAACAGTCCTTAACGACTGTAGCATACCATGCATCAGTCCTTAACGACTGTAGCATACCATGCAACAGTCCTTAACGACTGTTGCATACCATGCAACAGTCCTTAACGACTGTAGCATACCATGCATCAGTCCTTAACGACTGTAGCATACCATGCAACAGTCCTTAACGACTGTTGCATACCATGCATCAGTCCTTAACGACTGTAGCATACCATGCATCAGTCCTTAACGACTGTAGCATACCATGCAACAGTCCTTAACGACTGTAGCATACCATGCATCAGTCCTTAACGACTGTAGCATACCATGCAACAGTCCTTAACGACTGTTGCATACCATGCATCAGTCCTTAACGACTGTAGCATACCATGCATCAGTCCTTAACGACTGTAGCATACCATGCAACAGTCCTTAACGACTGTAGCATACCATGCATCAGTCCTTAACGACTGTAGCATACCATGCAACAGTCCTTAACGACTGTTGCATACCATGTATCAGTCCTTAACGACTGTAGCATACCATGCAACAGTCCTTAACGACTGTAGCATACCATGCATCAGTCCTTAACGACTGTAGCATACCATGCAACAGTCCTTAACGACTGTAGCATACCATGCAACAGTCCTTAACGACTGTAGCATACCATGCAACAGTCCTTAACGACTGTTGCATACCATGCAACAGTCCTTAACGACTGTAGCATACCATGCATCAGTCCTTAACGACTGTAGCATACCATGCAACAGTCCTTACCGACTGTTGCATACCATGCAACAGTCCTTAACGACTGTTGCATACCATGCATCAGTCCTTAATGACTGTTGCATACCATGCAACAGTCCTTAACGACTGTTGCACACCATGCATCAGTCCTTAACGACTGTAGCATACCATGCAACAGTCCTTAACGACTGTAGCATACCATGCATCAGTCCTTAACGACTGTAGCATACCATGCAACAGTCCTTAACGACTGTTGCATACCATGCATCAGTCCTTAACGACTGTAGCATACCATGCATCAGTCCTTAACGACTGTAGCATACCATGCAACAGTCCTTAACGACTGTAGCATACCATGCATCAGTCCTTAACGACTGTAGCATACCATGCAACAGTCCTTAACGACTGTTGCATACCATGCATCAGTCCTTAACGACTGTAGCATACCATGCAACAGTCCTTAACGACTGTAGCATACCATGCATCAGTCCTTAACGACTGTAGCATACCATGCAACAGTCCTTAACGACTGTAGCATACCATGCAACAGTCCTTAACGACTGTAGCATACCATGCAACAGTCCTTAACGACTGTTGCATACCATGCAACAGTCCTTAACGACTGTAGCATACCATGCATCAGTCCTTAACGACTGTAGCATACCATGCAACAGTCCTTAACGACTGTTGCATACCATGCAACAGTCCTTAACGACTGTTGCATACCATGCATCAGTCCTTAACGACTGTAGCATACCATGCAACAGTCCTTAACGACTGTAGCATACCATGCATCAGTCCTTAACGACTGTAGCATACCATGCAACAGTCCTTAACGACTGTTGCATACCATGCATCAGTCCTTAACGACTGTAGCATACCATGCAACAGTCCTTAACGACTGTTGCATACCATGCATCAGTCCTTAACGACTGTAGCATACCATGCAACAGTCCTTAACGACTGTAACATACCATGCAACAGTCCTTAACGACTGTTGCATACCATGCATCAGTCCTTAACGACTGTTGCATACCATGCATCAGTCCTTAACGACTGTAGCATACCATGCAACAGTCCTTAACGACTGTAGCATACCATGCAACAGTCCTTAACGACTGTTGCATACCATGCATCAGTCCTTAACGACTGTAGCATACCATGCAACAGTCCTTAACGACTGTTGCATACCATGCATCAGTCCTTAACGACTGTAGCATACCATGCAACAGTTCTTAACGACTGTAGCATACCATGCAACAGTCCTTAACGACTGTTGCATACCATGCATCAGTCCTTAACGACTGTTGCATACCATGCAACAGTCCTTAACGACTGTTGCATACCATGCATCAGTCCTTAACGACTGTAGCATACCATGCAACAGTCGTTAACGACTGTTGCATACCATGCATCAGTCCTTAACGATTGTAGCATACCATGCATCAGTCCTTAACGACTGTAGCATACCATGCAACAGTTCTTAACGACTGTAGCATACCATGCAACAGTCCTTAACGACTGTTGCATACCATGCATCAGTCCTTAACGACTGTAGCATACCATGCAACAGTCCTTAACGACTGTTGCATACCATGCAACAGTCCTTAACGACTGTTGCATACCATGCATCCGTCCTTAACGACTGTAGCATACCATGCAACAGTCCTTAACGACTGTAGCATACCATGCAACAGTCCTTAACGACTGTTGCATACCATGCATCAGTCCTTAACGACTGTTGCATACCATGCAACAGTCCTTAACGACTGTTGCATACCATGCATCAGTCCTTAACGAATGTTGTATACCATGCATCAGTCCTTAACGACTGTTGAATACCATGCATCAGTCCTTAACGAATGTTGCATAGTATTCATTAGTCATTATGGAATGAAGTCGTACAGATTACAGATATAGAACTGAATTTTAAAGGTAAAACTGTCATATTAGCACGTACACACTACACTTCCAACCTTCTTCCAAGAATAATACACCAGTGTGGAAAATTTCCAGTCAGTCAGAAAAGGTTTTTCTCGGATTATCAAATGGAGAGAGAACCAGCACATGTGAACAATATTTTTTCCTAATTAATATAGCTGATAGGTGTTCTCAAGTTACAAGAGAAAGTCTCGGAAGAATTGCGTGACTCACTATGATGTACATCTTCGAGGAAAGCTCACACCATGAAATATGATAGTAAATTCTAAATAAATAAAATAGGCTAAGACAAGATAAGTTAAGATTTGTTCGAATTTTTAACCTAGGGGAGTGTTAGCAGCCCAGCCTAACCTAAGACAGTCAGTGCGTCATCGAGGACTCTCTGTCTTATTTGCATTGTGGTCCTTCAATTTGATCCCCCGGAACAACAGACGACTAACACCCAGGTGCCTACTCACACGACGGCAGGTGTGAGAAAACATGTCCAACGTTTACACCCGAGCCGAGGATTGAACCATGGACACTGTGTGAGGCGAGTGCATTGCCAACCGAACTTATTAGATTTAAAGCTTATCGCCTAGACGAAGGTCAATAACGCTGCATGTAACAGTCCAGAACAATATAATCACTAAAACATGTATACTTTTCTATGTATATACACTTTTTCAGAATACCCTGTGTACTCGGACTGTTTTATTTTTAATTATTTACACATAAAAAGTGAATGTTAAACTTTCATGCAAAACAAAAGCAATAACCAAATATATTTTCTTTACACATATTATTTAGGAAACTTGTAACAGCTAATTAAGTTAAAGACTGTATTTAATAAGTAAAAAGAGTAACATTGTGTGCAGAGAGCAATGAGCGGTTACCTTCAGGAAGGGATGGTGGTGGAGGAGGAAGATTCCTTGGATCAAACCTGGTTACCTCTCTATTTCCAGCGTTTTCCATGGAATTTAATAATAATATAAATTTCGGAGTTTCCCCGTTGCCTATGAATTGAAGGAAAGGGTAACTGAACTATAACCAGTTTATGACATAATGTAATCTCTGCTCTTTTCTCAACTTCAGTTTTTGACGCAGTTTTCAACGTCTATCTGCTGAAGCTTCTAGTTTCTTCAAACACGATTTTCTTTAAGTTAGGTTGAATTTATTAAGATTAGGTCAAAATCAAGGAAGTTACTGTGCGTAAAGTTTTACAAAGATGGATTGCGTTGTGTATCGCTGAAGTAAGTGTGTTGCATTGTGTTGTGTATCACTGAAGTGTGTTGCATTGTGTTGTGTATCACTGAAGTGTGTTGCATTGTGTTGTGTATCACTGAAGTGTGTTGCATTGTGTTGTGTATCGCTGAAGTAAGTGTGTTGCATTGTGTTGTGTATCGCTGAAGTGTGTTGCATTGTGTTGTGTATCACTGAAGTGTGTTGCATTGTGTTGTGTATCACTGAAGTGTGTTGCATTGTGTTGTGTATCGCTGAAGTAAGTGTGTTGCATTGTGTTGTGTATCGCTGAAGTGTGTTGCATTGTGTTGTGTATCGCTGAAGTAAGTGTGTTGCATTGTGTTGTGTATTGCTGAAGTGTGTTGCATTGTGTTGTGTATCGCTGAAGTGTGTTGCATTGTGTTGTGTATCGCTGAAGTGTGTTGCATTGTGTTGTGTATCACTGAAGTGTGTTGCATTGTGTTGTGTATCACTGAAGTGTGTTGCATTGTGTTGTGTATCACTGAAGTGTGTTGCATTGTGTTGTGTATCACTGAAGTGTGTTGCATTGTGTTGTGTATCGCTGAAGTGTGTTGCATTGTATTGTGTATCGCTGAAGTGTGTTGCATTGCGTTGTGTATCACTGAAGTGTGTTACATTGTGTTGTGTATCACTGAGGTGTGTTGCATTGTGTTGTGTATCACTGAAGTGTGTTGCATTGTATTGTGTATCGCTGAAGTGTGTTGCATTGCGTTGTGTATCGCTGAAGTGTGTTGCATTGTGTTGTGTATCACTGAGGTGTGTTGCATTGTGTTGTGTATCGCTGAAGTGTGTTGCATTGTGTTGTGCATCGCTGAAGTGTGTTGCATTTTGTTGTGTATCACTGAAGTGTGTTGCATTGTATTGTGTATCGCTGAAGTGTGTTGCATTGTGTTGTGTATCACTGAAGTGTGTTGCATTGTGTTGTGTATCGCTGAAGTGTTGTGTATCGCTGAAGTGTGTTGCATTGTATTGTGAATCGCTGAAGTGTTGTGTATCACTGAAGTGTGTTGCATTGTATTGTGAATCGCTGAAGTGTTGTGTATCGCTGAAGTGTGTTGCATTGTGTTGTGTATCACTGAGGTGTGTTGCATTGTGTTGTGTATCGCTGAAGTGTGTTGCATTGTGTTGTGCATCGCTGAAGTGTGTTGCATTGTGTTGTGTATCACTGAAGTGTGTTGCATTGTATTGTATATCGCTGAAGTGTGTTGCATTGTGTTGTGTATCACTGAAGTGTGTTGCATTGTGTTGTGTATCGCTGAAGTGTTGTGTATCGCTGAAGTGCGTTGCATTGTATTGTGAATCGCTGAAGTGTTGTGTATCACTGAAGTGTTTTGCATTTTATTGTGAATCGCTGAAGTGTTGTGTATCGCTGAAGTGTGTTGCATTGTGTTGTGTATCGCTGAAGTGTGTTGCATTGTGTTGTGTATCGCTGAAGTGTTGTGTATCACTGAAGTGTGTTGCATTGTACTGTGAATCGCTGAAGTGTTGTGTATCGCTGAAGTGTGTTGCATTGTGTTGTGTATCGCTGAAGTGTGTTGCATTGTGTTGTGTATCAGTGAAGTGTGTTGCATTGTGTTGTGTATCGCTGAAGTGTGTTGCATTGTGTTGTGTATCAGTGAAGTGTGTTGCATTGTGTTGTGTATCGCTGAAGTGTGTTGCATTGTATTGTGTATCGCTGATGTGTTGTGTATCGCTGAAGTGTGTTGCATTGTGTTGTGTATCACTGAAGTGTGTTACATTGTGTTGTGTATCACTGAAGTGTGTTGCATTGTGTTGTGTATCACTGAAGTGTGTTGCATTGTGTTGTGTATCGCTGAAGTGTGTTGCATTGTATTGTGTATCACTGAAGTGTGTTGCATTGTGTTGTGCATCATTGAAGTGTGTTGCATTGTATTGTGTATCGTTGAAGTGTGTTGCATTGTGTTGTGTATCACTGAAGTGTGTTGCATTGTGTTGTGTATCGCTGAAGTGTGTTGCATTGTGTTGTGTATCACTGAAGTGTGTTGCATTGTGTTGTGTATCGCTGAAGTGTGTTGCATTGTGCTGTGTATCGCTGAAGTGTGTTGCATTGTGTTGTGTATCACTGAAGTGTGTTGCATTGTATTGTGAATCGCTGAAGTGTGTTGCATTGTGTTGTGTATCGCTGAAGTGTGTTGCATTGTGTTGTGTATCACTGAAGTGTGTTGCGTTGTATTGTGTATCGCTGAAGTGTGTTGCATTGTGTTGCGTATCACTGAAGTGTGTTGCATTGTGTTGTGTATCACTGAAGTGTGTTGCATTGTGTTGTGTATCGTTGAAGTGTGTTGCATTGTGTTGTGTATCGCTGAAGTGTGTTGCATTGTATTGTGTATCGCTGAAGTGTGTTGCATTGTGTTGTGTATCGTTGAAGTGTGTTGCATTGTGTTGTGTATCGTTGAAGTGTGTTGCATTGTGTTGTGTATCGTTGAAGTGTGTTGCATTGTGTTGTGTATCGTTGAAGTGTGTTGCATTGTGTTGTGCATCGTTGAAGTGTGTTGCATTGTATTATGTATCGCTGAAGTGTGTTGCATTGTATTGTGTATCGTTGAAGTGTGTTGCATTGTGTTGTGTATCGCTGAAGTGTGTTGCATTGTGTTGTGTATCGCTGAAGTGTGTTGCATTGTGTTGTGTATCGCTGAAGTGTTGTGTATCGCTGAAGTGTTGTGTATCGCTGAAGTGTGTTGCATTGTATTGTGTATCGCTGAAGTGTGTTGCATTGTGTTGTGTATCGCTGAAGTGTTGTGTATCGCTGAAGTGTGTTGCATTGTATTGTGTATCGCTGAAGTGTGTTGCATTGTGTTGTGTATCGCTGAAGTGTTGTGTATCGCTGAAGTGTTGTGTATCGCTGAAGTGTTGCATTGGGTTAGGCTGGATTAGGTTGAGTTAGGTTAGCTTGAATTAATGGTGGGCTGGGTTGGTTTCCGTGAGATTAACTTAGGTTGAGTTGGGCTGAGTTAGGTTAGGTTACATTAGGTTGGGTTAGGTTAGTTTAATTTATGATTATCTAAGACAAGGTTAAATTACGTTCCGTCACTTTACACAAACTAATTAAAACTAATATTAAACTACAGATAAGCAAATTAGGGGAACAAATAAGGCAGTTATACGTCTGGCAGCGACGTATCTGATTATTATTATAATCAAAAGGGAGCGCTAAACCGCAAGGGTTATACAGAGCGACGTATCTGAGAGACAACAAACCAGGAAACGTTCAAATGTGAACGTTTCTCACCGGTGTTGCGAAACACCAGTGAGAAATAATTACTGGCTCTTCGTGACAGTAATATTTCACGGGGGTATTATTTTGTTCGTGGGAGAATATTTTTAGCACAAATCAGGACCGTCATCTTACTAATGATGCTGTTATCATTATTATTTCTAATTTTTATTATTACCATCTTCGTAATGACCTGTTGTTTAATCTTTATTATATTTATATTACGTTGTTGCTTCAATTGTTTTTGCTGTTGTTGTTACTGCTGTTTGGGCGGGTGTTGGTAATGCTGTGTAGGTGGTATTACTTTTGTTGTTGTTGGCGCTGTTGTTGTTATTGTTGTTTGTGCAGGTGCTGGTGTAGGTGGTGTTACTACTGTTGTTGTTATTGGTACTGTTGTTTGTGCGGGTGTTGATGTAGGTGGTGTTACTACTGCTGTTGTTATTCTTACTGTTGTTTGTGCGGGTGTTGGTGTAGGTGGTGTTACTACTGTTGTTGTTATTCTTACTGTTGTTTGTGCGGGTGTTGGTGTAGGTGGTGTTACTACTGTTGTTGTTATTCTTACTGTTGTTTGCGCGGGTGTTGGTGTAGGTGGTGTTACTACTGTTGTTGTTATTGGTACTGTTGTTTGTGCGGGTGTTGATGTAGGTGGTGTTACTACTGTTGTTGTTATTCTTACTGTTGTTTGCGCGGGTGTTGGTGTAGGTGGTGTTACTACTGTTGTTGTTATTGGTACTGTTGTTTGTGCGGGTGTTGATGTAGGTGGTGTTACTACTGTTGTTATTATTCTTACTGTTGTTTATGCGGGTGTTGGTGTAGGTGGTGTTACTACTGTTGTTGCTATTGTTACTGTTGTTCGTGCGGGTGTTGGTGTAGGTGGTGTTACTACTGTTGTTGTTATTCTTACTGTTGTTTGTGCGGGTGTTGGTGTAGGTGGTGTTACTACTGTTGTTGTTATTCTTACTGTTGTTTGTGCGGGTGTTGGTGTAGGTGGTGTTACTACTGTTGTTGTTATTCTTACTGTTGTTTGTGCGGGTGTTGGTGTAGGTGGTGTTACTACTGTTGTTGTTATTCTTACTGTTGTTTGTGCGGGTGTTGGTGTAGGTGGTGTTACTACTGTTGTTGTTATTCTTACTGTTGTTTGTGCGGGTGTTGGTGTAGGTGGTGTTACTACTGTTGTTGTTATTCTTACTGTTGTTTGTGCGGGTGTTGGTGTAGGTGGTGTTACTACTGTTGTTGTTATTCTTACTGTTGTTTGTGCGGGTGTTGGTGTAGGTGGTGTTACTACTGTTGTTGTTATTGGTACTGTTGTTTGTGCGGGTGTTGATGTAGGTGGTGTTACTACTGTTGTTGTTATTCTTACTGTTGTTTGTGCGGGTGTTGGTGTAGGTGGTGTTACTACTGTTGTTGTTATTCTTACTGTTGTTTGTGCGGGTGTTGGTAGTGGTGGTGTTACTACTGTTGTTGTTATTCTTACTGTTGTTTGTGCGGGTGTTGGTGTAGGTGGTGTTACTACTGTTGTTGTTACTGTTACTGTTGTTCGTACGGGTGTTATTGTAGGTGGTGTTACTACTGTTGTTGTTATTCTTACTGTTGTTTGTGTGGGTGTTGGTAGTGGTTATGTAGATGTGAAACAACTGTTGTTGTTGTTCTTGTTGCGGCTGTTGCTTTTGTTTTTGGTGGTGCTAATGCTGTTGTTGTTGTTGCTGTTCTTTTGTTGCTGTTGGTGCTGCACGTAGTGTTACTACTGTGGTTCTTGTTACTTTTGTTTTCGATGTTGTTAGTGGTGGTGTAGGTGGTATTACTATTGTTGTTGTAGCTGTCACTGTTATTTTTGCTGTTGTTATTGATGTAAGCGGTGTTACTGTTGTTGGTGTTATTGTTTTCTTTTGCTCTTGTTGGATGTACCAAAATGTTACTGTTGTTGTTGTTGGTGTTACTCTTGCTGTCTTTTTTTCTTTTTTTTTTTTGCTTTTGTTAGTGGTGGTCTAGGTGTTGTTGTTGTTGTTTCTGTTGTTTCTACTGTTCATAATGGAGCCGTTCGGGTATTACTGTTTTTTTTTGTTACTGTTGCTTTTGCTTTTGTCAGTGGTAGTGCAGGTGGTGTTACTGTTGATGTTTTAATTGTTGGTAGCGGTGGAGTAGGTGATGTTACTGTTGTTTCTGTTAGTTCTGTTGTTGTTTCAACTGTTTTATTATGCTGTTAGTTGTTTTTTGTAGGTAGTGCTGTTCCTGTTGTTGTTGTTACTATTGTTTTTTTTTTTGTTATTGCTGTTAGTGTTGGTATTATTGTTGATTTTTATAATAATAATAATAATAATAATAATAATAATAATAATAATAATAATAATAATAATAATAATAATTGACTCACGATATCGTAATGACACGATTGCAAACAAACCATGCCACGGGTGGGGTTAGAACCCGCGACCAGCGTGAGTTTAGTGTGCTAGCGATCGCGCTACTGTGGTTGTGTAGGTGGTGTTACTGTTGTTGTTTTTGTTGTTAGTATTGTTGTTGCTACTGTTGTTTATGTTTTTGCTGGAGGTGGGAGTGGTGGTGGTGATGGTGGTTGTGGGGGTGGTGGTGGTAATGGAGGTGGTGATGATGGTGGTGGTGGTGGTGATGGTGGTAGTGATGGTGGTAGGTGTTACTGTTATTGTTCATTCTTCTGTTTATTCACTGACAGGTGGTTCATGACTCATCTTGAGATAAAAGACAGTATGGTCACAAGTGTGGAAACAGATGTACACTGAAAGCTTCCAGGATTGTGCGATAGGACAGTTGCCGTTGTTGTTGGTACTGTTGTTATTGATGTTACTGTTGTTGTTATTACTGCTGTTATTGTTGTTAATGTTATTGTGATTACTCTTGTTAATGTTGTTATTTTTGCTACTGTTGTTGTAACTGTTTTACTGTTTTTCCTGTTAAAGTTGGTGTTTCCATCATCTTCATTAGTATCAACACCAAAACACATATTATTATCACTTTCATTAATAATAATCACCATTTTCATAGCTATCATACCCATCACACTTATCATCATCATTATCATTATGCCAAGACAGAGCATGTGATGGTGACCATGATATCTTCGCGTCACCTTGACTTCATGGAATACAACCCACGTTGTAAAAGACACAGATGTCTGAGCGACCCGAAAAAGATATCCCACAACTCCAGTCCCCAGTGCCTCAACCCCAGTTCCCAGTGCTTCGACCCCAGTCCCCAGTGTTTCAACCCCAGTCCAAAGTGCTTCAACCCCAGTCCCCAGTGCTTCAACCCCAGTCCTCAGTGCTTCAACCCCAGGCCTCAGTGCTTCAACCCCGATCCCCTGTGTATCAACTCCAGTCCCCAGTGCCTCAACCCCAGTGCTTCAACCCCAGTCCCCAGTGCTTCAACTCCAGTCCCTAGTGCATCAACTCCAGTCCCCAGTGCCTCAACCCCAGTCCCTAGTGCCTCAACCCCAGTCCCCAGTGCTTCAACCCCAGTCCTCAGTGCTTCAACCCCGATCCCCTGTGTATCAACTCCAGTCCCCAGTGCCTCAACCCCAGTGCTTCAACCCCAGTCCCCAGTGCTTCAACCCCAGTCCCCAGTGCTTCAACTCCAGTCCCTAGTGCATCAACTCTAGTCCCCAGTGCCTCAACCCCAGTCCCCAATGCTTCAACCCCGGTCCCCTGTGTATCAACTCCAGTCCCCAGTGCTTCAACTCCAGTCCCCAGCGCCTCAACCCCAGTCCCCAGTGCTTCAACCTCGGTCCCCTGTGCATCAACTCCAGTTCCCAGTGCATCAACTCCAGTCCCCAGTGCTTCAACCCCGGTCCCCAGTGCTTCAACCCCGGTCCCCTGCGTATCAACTCCAGTTCCCAGTGCATCAACTCCAGTCCCCAGTGTTTCAACCCCAGTCCCCAGTTCTTCAACTCGTCCCCAGTGCCTCAACCCCAGTCCCCAGTGCTTCAACCCCGGTCCCCTGTGCATCAAGTCCAGTCCCCAGTGCCTCAGCCCCAGTCCCTTCTACCTCAACTCCAGTCCCCAGTACATCAACACACTCGGCTGAAACTGTGCAGAGTGCGACACAACTTCATAAATCAGTTAAAATATCAGTGTTGAAGATACGAAGGAAATCAGAAATGGCATTCATTAGTAATTACATAAAATTAGCAAATTTTAAGTTTACGCAGTCCAGAGTGACAAGCAGTGTTTTATAAAGCCCACTATTGATAAAGGTTTGAAGCTGATAGAGAAAGTTATTTTCCAGTAATTGATCCGATTCCAACAGTTCCAAGTTTTTCTTTTAACTATTTCAGTAAGATTTCAAATTTGAACCTACTCGAAATAAATTTATGAGTCATCATCCTTCTTATAGACTGCATCGTTAATAATATTTTGAAGTCAGTCAGAAAAAGCATTCTTAAGTTATTGAATAAAAAAAATTATTATCACTACACCAAGATACGGGTGGGGATTGACCTCGAATTCCATCCCCATCCGTACACTGTTTTGTTTGCAATCGCGTCATTTCCATTTCGTGAGTAATGATTATCACTATTTGTTTAATTAAACTGGTAAAGCGGGACTTATGCAACCCATTGGCAACGTGAGCCTTGTGGCAAAGGAAAGCGCACCAGTGGTGAAAATTTGAAGCCGATCAGATGAATCATCCTGCAGTTATGGCATCGGATTTTAAATATATTTATTATTTAATAACATCAACAAATTTGTCTACACGTAAGCGAAAATTAATTAGTACTCTCCTGACCCTAAGATACATCACCCATTAAATATTGAAGCCGTTCAGAAGAGAAACTGAAAATCATTCAATGTGGTTTTTAAGGGAAAATTTGTTCACACTATTTTACACAAAAATAGTTTGAAAAAACACATCAGGATTTCACTCTCCATAGTTTTTGCCACGTTTTCTGACCTTTTGAAACTCTTCCACTGAGGAATTTGGTGTTATCCGAGCTATTCCAGGATGCTGGAAACGGGCTCAGCAACTCTGGCTAGAGAACACGTCAACATGCCAAGTGTTCCAAGAATTTAGTACTTGTTACAGTACACAAAAGTTTGAACACTTTAAAAGAGTTATTATTATTATTATTATTATTATTATTATTATTATTATTATTATTATTATTATTATTAGTAGTAGTAGTAGTAGTAGTAGTAGTAGTAGTAGTAATAACTATTGCATAAATGACTCGGTTATTCCACGATCAAAGATGACATATCAAAGTAGTATTTACCTTTAAATCTGCTGCATTAACCAGTGCACCTGCTGCAATAACCAGTGCACCTGCTGCATTAACCAGTACACCTGCTGCAATAACCAGTGCACCTGCTGCATTAATCAGTAAACCTGCTGCAGTAACTAGTACACCTGCTGCAATAACCAGTGCACCTGCTGCAGTAACCAGTACACCTGCTGCGGCAACCAGTACACCTGCATTAACCAGTACATATGCTGCATTAACCAGTGCACCTGATGCATTTACCAGTACACCTGCAGCAATAACCAGTGCACCTGCTGCATTAACCAGTACACCTGCATTAACCAATACACATGTTGCATTAACCAGTACACATGCTGCATTAACCAGTACACCTGCATTAACCAGTACACCTGTTACATTAACCAGTACACCTGCTGCATTAACCAGTGCACCTGCTGCAGTAACCAGTACATCTGCTGCAGTAACCAGTACACATGCATTAACCAGTATGTGAGGCGAGCTAGCTACCTCGGCCTCAGTCGGCGTTTGACACAGGCCAGGACAAGGCAGAGGCTGGGCTCCATCTCCCATCATCACAGTCTGACAATATATCGTTACCATCCAACAAGTGTGTCTACCTTCAACCTTCGATATCTCCATTTAAGAACCCCTACGATAAGTACACATGCTGCATTAACCAGTGCACTTACTGCATTTACCAGTACCCCTGCTGCAATAAGAAGTGCACCTGCTGCAATAACCAGTACACCTGTTGCAGTAACCAATACACCTGCTGCAGTAATCAGTACACCTGCTGCAGTAACCAGTACTCCTGCTGCAGTAACCAGTGCACCTGCTGCAGTAACCAGTGCACCTGCTGCAGTAACCAGTGCACCTGCTGCAGTAACCAGTGTACCTGCTGCAGTAACCAGTACAACTGCTGCAGTAACCAGTGCACCTGCTGCAGTAATCAGTGCACCTGCTGCAGTAACCAGTACACCTGCTGCAGTAATCAGTGCACCTGCTGCAGTAACCAGTACACCTGCTGCATATGCCTGCTGCATTGTTCATCTACTCACACCACTGACTCGGGAACCTGACCTAAACGGCTGCCACTAACGATAAGAAAGTTCTCCTATTCGCTACCCTTTGTACTTCACCTTCCTGGGCTATATTTGCAGGCGGAGCACACTTAACCTCATCTAACCTAACCCTAACCTAAGTTAATCTAACATAACCTAACCCAGCCTTAACCTAACCTAACCCAACGTACCCTTAAACCTAACTTAACCTAGGTTAATCTAGCCTAAGTTAATCTAACCTAACCCAGCCTTAAACTAACCTAACCTAACGCAATCTTAAACCTAACTTAACTTAATCTAACCTAACATAACCTTTACCTAACCTAACGTAACCCTAACCTAACCTAACCTAACCTAACCTAACCTAACCTTAACCTAACCTTAACTTAACCTAACCTAAGTGTCTTCATGCTCTTGTGAGAGTTAAACTACAGTTCCCGGACCTTGTGAAGAAGTTGAGATACAAGTGCAAGACTTCTTGAGTGTGTCGAGCTGAAACTCCTGATCTTCAACTTAGGGACCTCCTCTCCCTCTTGAGGTTCTGGAGGAAACAGGGTACCTCACTGAGGTACTGTACCTGACTGAGGTACAGTAACTCACAACTTTAGGGACACGGGGGTACCTCTCTAATCCTGCAGCGACCGAAACGCGGCTTCTATAATTTAACAGCAGTAGTAGTAGTAGTATTGCTATTATTACCAGCATCATCATCCCGCGGTTATTGGGCAGTATTAGCGATGCTAAACAATACTAATTACCCTGCAAACAGCAGATATTGTCAGGGTCTGTATAACGGGCTGTTAGGCTGGCTTAACAGGCAGTTTGTGCTCTCACTAATCGATACTATGGACGTGATTGGCCGAGACGCGAGACTGTGGTTTGCTCAATGTGAATGGTGTTTTGTTTGTTTGTTTGTTTGTTTATTTGTTTGTGTGTGTGTGTGTGTGTGTGTGTGTGTGTGTACCCAACTAGTTCTGGTTACAGAAGTCGAGTTACAGCTCCTGGTCCCGCCTCTTCATTGGTCGCTACCAGGTCACTCTTCCTGCTCCATGAGCATTATCATACCTCTTCTTAAAGCTATATATGGATCCTGTTTCCACTACAGACTATTCCACTTCCTGACAAATCTGTGACTAAAGAAATACTTCCTAATATACCTGTGATTCATTTGAGTCTTCAACTTCCCTTGTTGCTGTATGCCATCTCTGGAACATCCTGTCTCTGTCCACCTTTTCAATTCCTCACAGTATTTTATATGTTGCTATCATATCCCTCCTATCTCTCCTGTCCTCCAGTATCGTCAGTTCGATTTCCCTTAACCTCTCTTTGTAGGACATGCCCCTTAGCTCCAGCACTAGTCTTGTTGCAAACGTTTGCACTCTCTCTAATTTCCATACATGCTTGGCTAGGTGTGGGTTCCAAACGGGTGGTGTACTCCAATACAGGCCTGACATACACGGTGTACAGGGTTCTGAACGATGTGTGTGTGTATGTGTGTGTACTCACCTATTTGGATTTTATATGTCGTTATCATGTCTCCATTGTCCCTCCTGTCCTTCAGTGTCGTCAAGCCGACTTCCCTTAACCTTTCTTCGTAAGACATTCCCCTTAGATCTGGAACCAGTTTTGTTGCAAACCTTTGCACTTTCTTTAATGACGTGCTTGACTAGGTGTGGGTTCCAAACTGGTGCTGCATACTCCAGTATGGGCCTGACGTACACGGTCTAGAATGATTCCTTACTGAGGTATAGGAACGCTATTCTCAGTTTTGCCAGGCGCCCATATGTTGCAGTAGTTATCTGGCTGATGTGCGCCTCAGGAAATGTGATCGGTATTATTCTCATCCCAAGCTCGTTTTCCTTGAGTGAGGTTTGCAGTCTTCTTTGCCCTTCCCCAATCTTCATGACTTTGCATTTTACCGAGTTAAATTCGAGGAGACAGGTGCTGGACCAACCTTCCAGCCTGTCCAGGTCTCTTTGTAGTCCTGCCTGATCCTCATGCGATTTAATTCTCCTCATTAACTTCACATCATCTGCAAACAGGGACACTTCTGAGTCTATCCCTTCCGTCATGTCATTCACATATACCAAAAACAGCACTGACTGACACGTGTGGAACCCCGCCCACTCTGATATCTCGTCACGTACCATGACTCGTTACTGTCTCCCTGTAAGGTATTCTCTGATCCATTGCAGTGCCCTTCTTGTTATACGTGCCTGATCCTCTAGCTGTTGCACTAATCTCTTGTCAGGAACTGTGTCGAAGGCTTTCTTGCAGCCCAAGAAAATGCAGTCTACCCACCCCTCTCTCTCGTGTCTTACTTCCGTTACCTTTTCATAAAACTACAGTAGGTTTGTGACACTGGATTTACCTTCCATGAATCAGTGCTGGTTGTCGTTTATAAGCTTGTTCCGTTCCAGGTGCTCCACCACTCTCCTCCTGATATTCTTCTCCATGACTCTGCATACTATACACGTCAGTGACACTGGTCTGTAGTTTAGTGCCTCGTGTCTGTCTCCTTTCTTAAAAATGGTGACTACATTTGGCGTCTTCCATACCTCAGGTAGTTGCCCAGTTTCAATGGATGTGTTGAAAATTGCTGTTAGTGGTACACACAGCGTCTCTGCTCCTTTTCTAAGGACCTACGGAGAGATGTCCGGTCCCACCGCCTTTGAAGTATCAAGGTAACTTAGGAGCTTCTCCACCTCATTCTCAGTTGTGTGTATTTCATCCAACACTTCTTGGTATGTCCCATGTTGGTGTACCCCTCTGTTCTGACTTCCCGGAGTCATTTTTGTCTCCACTGTACATACTTCCTTAGGTCTCATTTTGAGCTCCTCACATACTTCTTGGTCGTTTCTTGTGAGCTCTCCACCTTCCTTTCTCAGTCTGATTATCTGATCCTTGACTGTTGTCTTCCTCATGATGTGGCTTTGCAACAGCTTCGGGTCAGACTTGATTTTTGATGCTAGCCCTGTGTGTGTGTGTGTGTGTGTGTGTGTGTGTGTGTGTGCAGTGCAGCTATTATTCGCTCTCTCTCTCTTTCTTTCTCTCTCTCTCTCTCTCTCTCTCTCTCTCTCTCTCTCTCTCTCTCTCTCTCTCTCTCTCTCTCTCTCTCTCTCTCTCTTTCTCTCTTTCTCTCTCAGCAAGCAGATAACAGCACTGCCACATTAAACGCACCCCGTCACCCCACTAAACCCATGGCCGACACCAGGTCCCCGGCTCTGCGAGTCAGGCAACACACACACCAACCTTCTCCATGGCACAAATCGTTTCGCTTTACACTCAGTCCTTAATAATTGCTCAGTGAGATCATTTTAAACGCGCTGGTCAACGTTAAACTCGAGAATTGAACCCCATTCCAACGAGAGGAAGCGGGTGCCAGGTCGTCATTAAACATGTCATTTGGGTGGGCCAGTATAGTAGGTAGTTTAGGGTGGGATGGTGGTAGTAATGTGTCATAAGAACAGTGACAGGGGAGAGAGAGAGAGAGAGAGAGAGAGAGAAATACGGCAGTCTGTGTAATAAAGATGAGGACGAATAGTGGAGATAAAAGAGGGGGATGGATAGAGGGGGGTCGTGAGGGGAAAGGAGAGAAGTAATTCGACCCCCTGACAGGTCTATGTAACGACCCCATTCGCTAATTTATGGAAGAGAATACTAGTATCACGTCCATCCTCCTCCTCCTCCTCCTCCTCCTCCTCCTCCTCCTCATTCTCCACCTCCTCCTCCCACTCCTCTTTCTGCACCTCCTTCTCCTCCTCCTTAGAAGAGCCTGGCCCATGGCCGGGCTCCGGAAGTAGAAAAACTCTCGGAACTCAGTCTTCGCCTCCCATTCCTCATGTTTCTCCTCTTCTCCATCCTCCTCCTGGTCCTTCTTCTCCTCTATTTCATCCTCCTTCTTTTCCTATTTCTTCTCCTTCAACTCTGCTTCCTCGACTACCTGTTAGTCTTCATTCCTTCTGTTCCTACCCACTTTCTCTGTCTCTCTTTTCTTCTTCCGCTCTCATTTTTTGTTCACCTCAGATTCTCATTTTTTTATAATTTCCTTTCTCAGGAACTTTATATATATATATATATATATATATATATATATATATATATATATATATATATATATATATATATATATATATATAAATATATATATATATATATATATATATATATATATATATATATATATATATATATATATATATATATATATATATATATATATATATACTCATCTGCTCTAGCTTGTTGTTAGCTCGTCCTCCACTGCCTCTCTCTCTCTCTCTCTCTTTTTGTTAATTGGCTATCATTTATCTTTCACTTTTTCTTTAAAAACATCTATCCAAATATCACTAAAAGCTATTTCACCACACTCAAAACACCATAAACACAAACTAAACATCGTATACACTGTACACTGTAAGCACCATGCACACTTTTGACACTATAAACTCTCTTAACACCATACAAACATACTAAACGCCCTATAAACATTTTACAAACACTGAGCATCGTTCAGATTTCTGTGCCCACATATAACACTCTAAACATCGAACTTTCTAAACACCAAGACAACAAACACGCCGTAAACACTATATAAACGCAAAGTCGGCACCATACTGTCTCACTATCAAGACAACGCTTATACAAGCAGCATACTAGCACTCAGCACAGTACAGACGCTCTCAACACGTAGTGTTTTGATATAATCGTTGAAGTTAACAATACCTTACGAAGACTCTCATTCACGAGTAGTGATGTATGTGCCACCCTGTACTTCCTTGATCCTTCTCTTAATTTTTAAAGGTATGGATGGGTCAGCCGTCGGAAGGCCTCGGTCAGATGACCATAAGCCCCATCTGCGGGTTATCATATGACTAAGACCAGCGTCGGGAAACACTTGTCCTGTTTCTTGACGAACCTTACCTAAGCTAAAGCTCTTTCTCTTAATCCCTCTTTCCTTCTCTCCTGCCCTTCCTCTCTTCTTCCCTATCTCCCTCCCTCCCTCCCTCCCTCCCTCCCTCCTTCCCTCCATCACAAGCACTACCGGATGGAATATTCAACCGGCGTTTAAGAAGTCATCGGCTCCGCCTCTCGTAAAGGCAGACAATGAGGGACATTTAGCATCGGTGCTGAGTTTTTAATAAGGTTTATTTTCTCCTTAGTTCACGCCAGGAGTTTCAACCCTCTTGAAAGTCCTGGAAAATTTGCTCTCTGGGTATTTACGAGCTGCAGGGGAAGAGAGAGAGAGAAGGGCGAGAAAAGGAGACAGAGGTGGAGGGGGAAAGGAAGGGAAAGAGAGAGAGAGGAAGATGACGAAGATGACCAAGGGAGATAGAGGGTGGGGTGGAGAGAGGTGGGGGTGAGAAAGGGAGGGAAGGAGAATGGTTAAGAAAGAGGGAGTGGGAAGAAGGGAAAGAGAGAGTAAAGGTGAAGTGGTGAGGAAGGGAAAGAGGGAGGGAGGGGAAGTGGTGAGTAAGGGAATGAAAGGGAGGCAGAGGTGGAATCGGGAAAGCAGAGGGAGGAAGAGGTGAGTAAGAAAGGGAAAGTAAGGAAGAAGTAGAGGGTGATGAAGGAGTGAAACGAGAAAGAGGAGTGGGGACTTGAAGACGTGATAGAGGGAAGAGAAAGAGAGATGGAGTGGACTGAGAAAGGGCAAGAGAGAGAGGGAGACTTCGTTAGTATCAGCCTGAGCTGGGAGACTTCATCAGTGTGAGGCTGAGCTGGGAGACTTCAGTAGAGTCAGCCTGAGCTGGGAGACTTTAGAAAGATATCAACAAACGACAAAATACCTTTCATCAGTTCATGAACTGCTCACCGAGTCAAATGCAATATTTGTGGCTTTCACAGAGACCCAAATAAAGGATCACTTTGAAAACGAAATATTGATCCCAGGATATTACTTATTCAGATGCGACAGAATAAACAGCAACCGGGGGAGGGGGCGTGTATGTCACAGAGTCGCTCATTTGCTCGGAATTACTAAACACCACAAATGGTGTAGCTGAAGTTTTAGCAGCAAAGATTGAGAATCAAAATCTTGTCATTGTGGTTGTATACAAGCTACCAGATGCAATTTCACAACGATGCAAGGCACGGCTTTTGATAACTGTTTACTGTCTGGAAAATCTCCCAACTCCTGACCCAAACACATTGATGCTGGGTGATTGCAGGTTAAGACACCTAAAATGGAGGAATGTTGCAAATAATGTTTTAGCAGAGATAACCCCAGGAGGCACCTCAGATGAAAATTCACACACACATGAGCTATTAAATCTCTTGAACAAATTGACCTCATCTTCACTAATAATGATGAGTTACAAAATATAACAGTAACAAAGACATTACATTTTACTGGTCAGGGCTCCTGGCCAGTAAAATGAGATCAGTTATGAGGGTACCTTCACCAAATTCAACTTCAATAATGAAAACATACAGTGGGATCAAATTAACTATGACCTAAACGAAACAAGTGGAAGATATCCTAAACAACCTGGATCCGAACGTTAGCGTAGAAATAATTAACTCTCTGGCACTTGAGGTTTGCTCAAGGAAAATTCCTTTAAGAAAAAAGAAAAGAAGATATAAACTAAAAAGAGAGAGACACTCCCTCCACAGGCCAAGGCGAAGAATCACAAAGTTGCTGAAAGGGGCCACTACAGCTGAAATACGATAGGAGGCACTGGCCAGAGAGATAGAAAATATCAAACTTTAGTTTAAGGAATCACACAGGAGCCAAGAAACACATAAAGAAATTAAAACCATAAATAAAATTGAAAAAAAAAACTTCTTTTCTTATGCCAAATCTAGGGCAAAAACCACATCCAGTACTGGACCCCTGCTTAAACGAGATGGGACCTACACGGATGACAGCAAAGAAATGAGTGAGATACTGAAGTCCTAATATGACTCAGTGTTTAGTGAGCCGTTAATCAGACTAAGGATCGACAATGTAAACTATTTTTTTTTTGATCGAGTCTCAAAATTTGGTTAATTCAAGAATTTCTGATATAATCCTAACTTGGAAAAAGCAATAAGTGACATGCCCATGCACTCTGCCCCAGGCCCAGACTCGTGGAACTCCGTGTTCATCAAGAACTTCAAGAAACTCCTTTCACGTCCCTTAAATGTTCCATGGAGAGAAAGCATAGGCGCTAGGGTCATCCCACAGTCACTAAAACTAACAGACACAGTCCCGCTCCACAAAGGTGACAGTAAAGCAATTGCAAAGAGTTACAGACCGATATCACTAACGTCCCAAATCATAAAAATATTTGAAAGGGTTCTAAGAAGCAAGATTGTGAACCACTTTGATACCCATCAGGTGCACAACTCAGGGCACCATGGATTTAGAATAGGTCGCTCCTGCCTGTCACAACTACTTGACCGCTATAATATGGTCTTGGAGGCTCTGGAGGACAAACAAAATGCAGATACAGTATACACAGACTTTGCGAAAACCTTCAACAAGTGCGGTCACGGTGTAATAGCACACAAAATTCGTGATAAAGGAATAATAGAAAAAGTGGGTAGATGGATCTTTAACTTTTTAACCAAAAGAACACAAAGAATAATAGTAAGCAGAGTAAAGTTTGAGGCAGCTACAGTGAAAAGCTGTATTCCACAAGGCACAATACTCCCTCCCATCCTTTTCCTCATCCTCATATCTGACATAGACAGAGTTGTAAGCCACAGCAGCGTGTCCTCTTTTGCTGATGATACCCGAATTTGTATGACAGTGTCATCCATCGAAGACACTGCAAATCTCCAAGCGGACATCAGCCGAATCTTTAAATGGGCTGCAGAAAACAATATGAAGTTCAAAAAAGACAAATTTCAAATGTTCCGATATGGAAAACTCGAAGAAATAAAAACTGGATCGGAGTATAAAACATATTCCAACACACAATAGAGTGAAAAATTACTGTTACGGACCTGCGAGTGATAATGTCAGAGAATCTCACTTTCAAAAATCACAATAATGTATCTACCACATCTGCTAGGAAAAATGGTAGGATAGATAATGAGAACCTTCAAAACTAGAGATGCCAAGCCCATGATGATTCTCTTCAAATCGATTGTACTCTCTACGCTGGAATATTGTTGTACTCTAACGGCCCCTTTCAAGGCAGGCGAAATTGCAGACCTTGAGAATGTACAGAGAACCTTCACGGCACGATAAAGCTCCTAAATTACGGGGAACGGTTGAAATCCCTTGATTTGTATTCCCTGGAATGCAGGAGAGGATGATACATGATAATATACACTTGGAAAATCCTAGAGGGACTAGTCCCAAATCTGCACACGGAAATCACTCCTTAGGAAAGCCAAAGACTCGGCAGGCAATGCAACATCCCCCAATGAAAAGCAGGGGCGCCACGAGTACACTAAGAGTGTCAGGAGCCCAAGACTATTCAACTGCCTCCTAGCATATGTACATAAGAAGGATTATCAATGGGCCCTTGGCTGTCTTCAAAAAGCTGGACAGGAACCTAAAGCCAGTATCTGACCATCCGGGGCTGTGGTTCGTATGTCGGTTAACGTGCGGCCAGCAATAACAGCCCGGGTGATCAGGTCCTGATCCACCGCGAGGCCTGGTCACGGACCGGGCCGCGGGGGCAATGGCCGCCGAAACACCCTTCAGGTATATTCCAGGATTTCGCTAAACATTCCAGTAAGGGTTCATCAGCTAGGGCAGCTTCAAAGATTTCATTCCAGCAGAGATGGAGTTACTATCACTTGGGAACTACCATCTCTCAGGATAGCCTATCGTATACACAGGAGAATTGGAGGGGAGAAGTAAAGGACTGGGCAGGGATAGTTTTATAGACTGGTAGGAGGTAGGGATGGTACTGGAGTCTGGTGGTGGTAAGGGAGGATTCTGAAGACTGGTAGGGGTAGGGAGGGTACTGGTGACTGGTATGGGGTAAAGAGGGTCCTGGAGACTTGTAGGGGGTAGGGAGGGTACTGGTGAATGGTAGGAGGCAAGATGGTACTGGTGACTGGTAGCTGGTAAGGAGGGTACTGCTGATTGGTAGGGGCGTAGGGTGGAAACAGGTAGGGGTTAGGGAGTGTTCTGGAGACTTGTAGGGGTAGGGAGGGTCCTAGAGATTGGTAGGGGATAGGGAGAGTACTGGTGGCTGGTAGGGGGTAGGGAGGTAAAACTTAGGAGAGAAGGGAGGAAGGGACGTGTAGTGGATGAATGTTGGCCAGAGAAGAAGGAAGAGTAGGAGAGAGAGTGGCAGAGTGAGAAGAAGAGTGAGAGAGAGGAGGAAGGATTGTGGATGGGACAGAGAAACAGAGGAAGACAGACTTCTCATTATGTAACCAAGCAGAATTTCATGGACTGGTTTATGACTGGGGCATGTCTAGCCCTGATTTATGATTGGGGCATGTCTAGCCCTGGTTTATGAATAGGGAATGTCTAGCCCTGGTTTATGACTGGGACATGACTAGACATGGGTTATAACTGAGACATGTCTTGCCCAGGTTTAAAACTGGGACATGTCTTGCCCTGATTTATAAGTGAGACATGTCTAGCCCTGGTTTATAACTGGGGTATGTCTAGCCCTGGTTTTTAACTGGGGCATGTCTAGCCCTGGTTTTTAACTGGGGCATGTCTCGCCCTTATCTGGTTCCAGTCTAGAACGAGAGGTTGAGAACACATTTACGACAGGTAGAGCGGGCAGGATGAGGACCTAAACAAGAATGGTCCTGGTCTCGTGGATTCACTCTTCTAACATATTTCCCAGAAGATCCTCCATCCTGCAGACATAATTTTATACACATACACACATCAATAAAAACACTGCGATTAGCCGAGGATTCGAACCCGCCGTTCTGACCCGCCTCATGGTAAGCGAAAATCACACATGACGCTCTAACCCACGGGACCACGCAATCCAGTAGGTTAGAGCGTCATGTGTGATTTGTTATTGATTCAATACCACTCGTTCTTCTTTCCGAATAAGGCAAGGGAAAATTTATGTATGCAATAATTTCGCGAAAATCATGCAGAACCTAACGAAAAAAAATATATTTCATTGTGTTTGTTTATTATTATTGTAAACTAATCTAAAATATATTTAGCTAGATTATGCTAAATTAAATTGAGCTTGTTATAATAAGGTTTCGTAAGTTTTCTAAAGTTTAGGGTTCTTTTGGTACAAAATTAATTGTTACATTAACGTAAATTAAATTATGAACATCAAAATGGTATACAATACCGACAGGTTGTTAGGTAAGACACATATGCAACAGTTAGACATCTCTACTGTTCCTGCCTACTTTCTGTATTCGACTGAAGAAGCCTACTGTGTAGGCTAAACGTTTCGGAATAAAGTTGTCTAACTGTTGCATATGTGTCTTACCTAACAAATTAAAAATATATATATATATATATATATATATATATATATATATATATATATATATATATATATATATATATATATATATATATATATATGTATGTATATATATATGTCGTGCCGAATATGTAAAACTGGTCAATTAGCAAGAACTCATTTAAAATTAAGTCCTTTCTAAAATTTTATCTTATACGTTAAAAGATATATTTTTTTCATTAATGTTGATGTAAAAATTTATAATTTTGCATCAAAAGGAACTTAGAAAACTTACCTAACCTTATTATAACAAGCTCAATTTATTTTAGCCTAACCCAACTAAATATATTTTAGATTTGTTTACAGTAATTTAATACTGAACAAACACAGTGAAATATATTTTTTTCGTTAGGTTCAGAATGATTTTGGCGAAATTATTACATACACAAATTTTCACTTGTCCTATATGGCAAGATGAGCGTTGCTATTTAAGCCAAGATGGCAAGTTCTGCCTATATATATATATATATATATATATATATATATATATATATATATATATATATATATATATATATATATATATATAGATATATATATATATATATATATATATTACACTTTTTCTGTCTCATAAACACGCTAAGATAACAGGGATATCTTGCTACTCCTACTTACACTTTGGTCACACTTCACAGACACGCACATGCATATATATATATACATACATCTAGGTTTTTCTCCTTTTTCTAAATAGCTCTTGTTCTTTTTTATTTCTTCTATTGTCCATGGGGAAGTGGAAAAGAATCTTTCCTCCGTAAGCCATGCGTGTCGTATGAGGCGACTAAAATGCCGGGAGCAATGGGCTAGTAACCCCTTCTCCTGTATACAATTACTAAAAAAGAGAAGAAGAAAAACTTTATAAAACTGGGTTGCTTAAATGTGCGTGGATGTAGTGCGGATGACAAGAAACAGATGATTGCTGATGTTATGAATGAAAAGAAGTTGGATGTCCTGGCCCTAAGCGAAACAAAGCTGAAGGGGGTAGGAGAGTTTCAGTGGGGGGAAATAAATGGGATTAAATCTGGAGTATCTGAGAGAGTTAGAGCAAAGGAAGGGGTAGCAGTAATGTTAAATGATCAGTTATGGAAGGAGAAAAGAGAATATGAATGTGTAAATTCAAGAATTATGTGGATTAAAGTAAAGGTTGGATGCGAGAAGTGGGTCATAATAAGCGTGTATGCACCTGGAGAAGAGAGGAATGCAGAGGAGAGAGAGAGATTTTGGGAGATGTTAAGTGAATGTATAGGAGCCTTTGAACCAAGTGAGAGAGTAATTGTGGTAGGGGACTTGAATGCTAAAGTAGGAGAAACTTTTAGAGAGGGTGTGGTAGGTAAGTTTGGGGTGCCAGGTGTAAATGATAATGGGAGCCCTTTGATTGAACTTTGTATAGAAAGGGGTTTAGTTATAGGTAATACATATTTTAAGAAAAAGAGGATAAATAAGTATACACGATATGATGTAGGGCGAAATGACAGTAGTTTGTTGGATTATGTATTGGTAGATAAAAGACTGTTGAGTAGACTTCAGGATGTACATGTTTATAGAGGGGCCACAGATATATCAGATCACTTTCTAGTTGTAGCTACACTGAGAGTAAAAGGTAGATGGGATACAAGGAGAATAGAAGCATCAGGGAAGAGAGAGGTGAAGGTTTATAAACTAAAAGAGGAGGCAGTTAGGGTAAGATATAAACAGCTATTGGAGGATAGATGGGCTAATGAGAGCATAGGCAATGGGGTCGAAGAGGTATGGGGTAGGTTTAAAAATGTAGTGTTAGAGTGTTCAGCAGAAGTTTGTGGTTACAGGAAAGTGGGTGCAGGAGGGAAGAGGAGCGATTGGTGGAATGATGATGTAAAGAGAGTAGTAAGGGAGAAAAAGTTAGCATATGAGAAGTTTTTACAAAGTAGAAGTGATGCAAGGAGGGAAGAGTATATGGAGAAAAAGAGAGAAGTTAAGAGAGTGGTGAAGCAATGTAAAAAGAGAGCAAATGAGAGAGTGGGTGAGATGTTATCAACAAATTTTGTTGAAAATAAGAAAAAGTTTTGGAGTGAGATTAACAAGTTAAGAAAGCCTAGAGAACAAATGGATTTGTCAGTTAAAAATAGGAGAGGAGAGTTATTAAATGGAGAGGTAGAGGTATTGGGAAGATGGAAGGAATATTTTGAGGAATTGTTAAATGTTGATGAAGATAGGGAAGCTGTGATTTCGTGTATAGGGCAAGGAGGAATAACATCTTGTAGGAGTGAGGAAGAGCCAGTTGTGAGTGTGGGGGAAGTTCGTGAGGCAGTAGGTAAAATGAAAGGGGGTAAGGCAGCCGGGATTGATGGGATAAAGATAGAAATGTTAAAAGCAGGTGGGGATATAGTTTTGGAGTGGTTGGTGCAATTATTTAATAAATGTATGGAAGAGGGTAAGGTACCTAGGGATTGGCAGAGAGCATGCATAGTTCCTTTGTATAAAGGCAAAGGGGATAAAAGAGAGTGCAAAAATTATAGGGGGATAAGTCTGTTGAGTGTACCTGGTAAAGTGTATGGTAGAGTTATAATTGAAAGAATTAAGAGTAAGACGGAGAATAGGATAGCAGATGAACAAGGAGGCTTTAGGAAAGGTAGGGGGTGTGTGGACCAGGTGTTTACAGTGAAACATATAAGTGAACAGTATTTAGATAAGGCTAAAGAGGTCTTTGTGGCATTTATGGATTTGGAAAAGGCGTATGACAGGGTGGATAGGGGGGCAATGTGGCAGATGTTGCAAGTGTATGGTGTAGGAGGTAGGTTACTGAAAGCAGTGAAGAGTTTTTACGAGGATAGTGAGGCTCAAGTTAGAGTATGTAGGAAAGAGGGAAATTTTTTCCCAGTAAAAGTAGGCCTTAGACAAGGATGTGTGATGTCACCGTGGTTGTTTAATATATTTATAGATGGGGTTGTAAGAGAAGTAAATGCGAGGGTCTTGGCAAGAGGCGTGGAGTTAAAAGATAAAGAATCACACACAAAGTGGGAGTTGTCACAGCTGCTCTTTGCCGATGACACTGTGCTCTTGGGAGATTCTGAAGAGAAGTTGCAGAGATTGGTGGATGAATTTGGTAGGGTGTGCAAAAGAAGAAAATTAAAGGTGAATACAGGAAAGAGTAAGGTTATGAGGATAACAAAAAGATTAGGTGATGAAAGATTGAATATCAGATTGGAGGGAGAGAGTATGGAGGAGGTGAACGTATTCAGATATTTGGGAGTGGACGTGTCAGCGGATGGGTCTATGAAAGATGAGGTGAATCATAGAATTGATGAGGGAAAAAGAGTGAGTGGTGCACTTAGGAGTCTGTGGAGACAAAGAACTTTGTCCTTGGAGGCAAAGAGGGGAATGTATGAGAGTATAGTTTTACCAACGCTCTTATATGGGTGTGAAGCGTGGGTGATGAATGTTGCAGCGAGGAGAAGGCTGGAGGCAGTGGAGATGTCATGTCTGAGGGCAATGTGTGGTGTGAATATAATGCAGAGAATTCGTAGTTTGGAAGTTAGGAGGAGGTGCGGGATTACCAAAACTGTTGTCCAGAGGGCTGAGGAAGGGTTGTTGAGGTGGTTCGGACATGTAGAGAGAATGGAGCGAAACAGAATGACTTCAAGAGTGTATCAGTCTGTAGTGGAAGGAAGGCGGGGTAGGGGTCGGCCTAGGAAGGGTTGGAGGGAGGGGGTAAAGGAGGTTTTGTGTGCGAGGGGCTTGGACTTCCAGCAGGCATGCGTGAGCGTGTTTGATAGGAGTGAATGGAGACAAATGGTTTTTAATACTTGACGTGCTGTTGGAGTGTGAGCAAAGTAACATTTATGAAGGGATTCAGGGAAACCGGCAGGCCGGACTTGAGTCCTGGAGATGGGAAGTACAGTGCCTGCACTCTGAAGGAGGGGTGTTAATGTTGCAGTTTAAAAACTGTAGTGTAAAGCACCCTTCTGGCAAGACAGTGATGGAGTGAATGATGGTGAAAGTTTTTCTTTTTCGGGCCACCCTGCCTTGGTGGGAATCGGCCGGTGTGATAATAAAAAAAAAATAAAAAATTACACAATTAATTACACAGGCAGTAATTAGTAAAGCAAGTATTTAGGTTATATCTTCGTTTCAGTTTTTTTGTGAGGAACGATATCATGGTCACAGGGTTGTAACCATGATATGCCTCCCTCCTTCTACTCTTTTTCTTCCCCACCTCTTCTTTCCCATTTCCCCTCCCTCCCTCCCTCTTCTTCTCCCCTCTTCCTCCGTCCCCTTTCCTCTTTCCCCTTCTACCCAAACTCATTTCAAATTCCATCCCCATGTATGTTAAACTGCCACCGCTTTCCTTCGCAAGGATACTTCTCACTATTCACGACAAACATCCACTATGAACAGCAAGTAGAATCTGATCATACATGTCTACCCTCTGAAGATTGATCCCGGATCCAGTGGTTGGGAGATGAAGAAGCTACCACTGAGGTAGCAGCCATCAACTGTAGGAGCTACCACTGAGGTAGCAGCCAACAACTGTAGGGGCTATCATTGAGGTAGCAGTCATCAACTGTAGGAGCTACCATTGAGGAAGCAGCCATCAACTGTAGGAGGTATCATTGGGGAAGCAGTCCTCAACTGTAGGGGCTACCATTGAGGAAGCAGCCGTCAACTGTAGAAGTTCCCGTTGAGGTAGCAGCCCTCAACTGTAGGAGTTACCATTGAGGAAGCAGCCATCAACTGTACGAGCTACCATTAGGTAGCAGCCATCAACTATGGGAGCTACCATAGAGATAACAGCCATCAACTGTAGGAGCTACCACTGTGGTAGCAGCCATCAACTGTAAGAGCTACCACTGAAGTAGCAGCCATCAACTGTAGGAGCTACCATAGAGATAGCAGCCATCAACTGTAGGAGCTACCATAGAGATAGCAGCCATCAACTGTAGGAGCTACCATAGAGATATCAGCCATCATCTGTAGGAGCTACCATAGAGATAGCAGCCATCAACTGTAGGAGGTACCATAGAGATAGCAGCCATCAACTGCAGGAGCTACCATAGAGATAGCAGCCATCAACTGTAGGAGCTACCATTGTGGAAACTGCCATCAACTGTAGGAGCAACCATTAGGTAGCAGTCATCAACTATGGGAGCCACCATAGAGATAAAAGCCATCAACTGAAGAAGCTACCACTGAGGTAGCAGCCATCAACTGTAGGAACTACCAAAGAGATAGCAGCCATCAACTGTAGGAGCTACCATAGAGATTGCATCCATCAACTGCAGGGGCTACCGTTGAGGTAGCAGCCATCAACTGTAGGAGCTACCATAGAGATAGCAGCCATCAACTGTAGGAGCTACCATAGAGATAGCAGCCATCAACTGTAGGAGCTACCATAGAGATAGCCATCAACTGTTGGAGCTACCATAGAGATAGCAGTCATCAACTGTAGGAGCCACCATAGAGATAGCAGTCATCAACTGTAGGAACTACCACTGAGGTAGGAGCCATCAACTGTAGGGGCTACCACTGAGATAGCATCCATCAACTGTAGAAGCTACCATAGAGATAGCAGCCATCAACTGTAGGGGCTACCATAAAGATAGCAGTCATCAACTGTAGGGGCTACCATAGAGACAGCAATTATCAACTGTGGGAGCTACCATAGAGATAGCAGCCATCAACTGTAGAAGCTACCATAAAGATAGCAGTCATCAACTGTAGGAGCTACCACTGAGATAGCAGCCATCTACTGTAGGGGCTAGCTTTGAGATAGCAGCCATCAACTGTAGGAGCTACCTTTGAGGTAGCAGCCATCAACTGTAGGAGCTACCATAGAGATAGCAGCCATCAAATGTAGGAGCTACCATAGAGATAGCAGCCATCAACTGTAGGAACTACCATAGAGATAGCAGCCGTCAACTGTAGGGGCTATCATAGAGATAGCAGCCATCAACTGTAGGAGTTACCATAGAGATAGCGGTCATCAACTGTAGGAGCTACCATAGAGATAGTAGCCATCAACTGTAGGAGCTACCATAGAGATAACAGCCATCAACTGTAGGAGCTACCATAGAGATAGCAGCCGTCAACTGTAGGAGCTACCATAGAGATAGCAGCCATCATCTGTAGGAGCTACCATAGAGATAGCAGCCATCAACTGTAGGAGGTACCATAGAGATAGAAGCCATCAACTGCAGGAGCTACCATAGAGATAGCAGCCATCAACTGTGGGAGCTACCATAGAGATAGCAGCCATCACCTGTAAGAGCTACCATAGAGATAGCAGCCATCAACTGTAGGAGGTACCACAGAGATAGCAGTCATCAACTGTAGGAGCTACCATAGAGATAGCAGCCATCAACTGTAGGAGCTACCATAGAGATAGCAGCCATCAACTGTAGGAGCTACCATAGAGATATCAGCCATCATCTGTAGGAGCTACCATAGAGATAGCAGCCATCAACTGTAGGAGGTACCATAGAGATAGCAGCCATCAACTGCAGGAGCTACCATAGAGATAGCAGCCATCAACTGTAGGAGCTACCATAGAGATAGCAGCCATCAACTGTAGGAGCTACCATAGAGATAGCAGCCATCAACTGTAGGAGCTACCATAGAGATAGCAGCCATCAACTGTAGGAGCTACCATAGAGATAGCAGCCATCAACTGTAGGAGCTATCATAGAGATAGCAGCCATCAACTGTAGGAGCTACCATAGAGATAGCAGCCATCATCTGTAGGAGCTACCATAGAGATAGCAGCCATCAACTGTAGGAGGTACCATAGAGATAGCAGCCATCAATTGCAGGAGCTACCATAGAGATAGCAGCCATCAACTGTAGGAGGTACAATAGAGATAGCAGCCATCATCTGTAGGAGCTACCATAGAGATAGCAGCCATCAACTGCAGCCGTCCCTTTGATGTTTGTCTTTGTTGACTCGACTATTCCCTTACAAGACACGAAAAGGACAACTTCTCATGGTTCCTTTAAACAAACCCTTTCGTAAACATGAAGAAGCTAATCCTTTGGCCCCTTTTAAAAGGAACCTTTTTCCAGAACTTAAAGGGGCCTATCCGCTGGGTTCCTTTAAAGGGGACGCCAAGAGAAAGCATGAAAGAAGCACAACAACATTATTCAGCTGGTGAAAACTTATAGAATTTTGAAAAGAAAGTGCGACTCTCTCTGTCTCTCTGTCTGTCTGTCTCTCTCTCTCTCTCTCTCTCTCGGGTGAGGGGGAGGGGAAGGGGAAAGAAGACTGCGAGGGGACAGGGAGAGGGGACCAGGAGCCGGGGAAGGGGGAAACACGGAAACAGAATTTGAAATCGCGGTGTCAGAGTCAATGAAGAAACTCACCGCAGTTCCCGAGGCACTTCAGCCTTCATTAATTTCGAGGTCCTTTTCACCTTCCTGCCAGACCCTTTTGAGGCCCTCTTCTTCCTCCCGGCTCCCTTCTTCCCATTCATCGTCTCTTAGGCACACACATACTATTCAGTGTCTCTAGTGACCCCTCTTTTCTCCTTCTTGCACAACAGTCCTAAAGTTCCCTCCTCATCCATCCATCTCTCTTTCTCTCTCTCACACACACATACACTCGCTTTCTCGCTCTCTTTATGTCAGTATGATTCCTATTTACAAATTGGGACATACATAAATCGCCTCAGATTACAGAGCAAACGGTATAACCTCAATTGTGGTAAAATTAATGGCATCAGTAACTGCCGATGCCAGACAAAGTCGCCTTGAAATGAGAAGATTTGATCAATAATTATCAGTACGGTGTTCGAAACGAAGGATAGGTGCGGGGGGGGGGGGTTGTTGCTTTATGAAATCCTTAACCATTTTCATCAAGTTATTGGAACAGATGGACTATGATAAAGAATACGACTCTGTGTATATTGACAGTTTTCAATAAGTCTTTCCATAAAGTTTCCCAGACGAGTGTTCTTGGTGTGAGTTCTCTTGGTGCTGTTGCTCGTGGTATGGGTGCTCGTGGCTTGGTTGGTAGTATCCTCAGCTCACACAGTGAGGTACTAGGCTGGTTCCCGGCACGGTGAAACGTTGGGCATGTTTCCATACACCTGCTGCTTTAGTTCACCTAGCAGTACGTAGGTACTTGGGTGTTAGTCGACTGCTGTGGGTCTCATCCTGGTGGAAACGATTAAGGGACCCCAGTGGAAATATGACACAGTTCCCACTGACGCACTGCGTTTATTGGGTTATTTTGGGTGGTTAACCTTCCCCCGGATTAAAAATGCAAACAAAATCTTATCACATCTTACTGATGAAGAAAGTAACCGGACACGGTATTGGAGAAGTAACTGTTGGAGTGTGTCATGGTTGACTGACAAGTAACAGAGCATTTAGTTAGGAGATGCATGCAAAGTAATATAAAACCATAATTAAGGACGTTTCGCCCGAGAAGTGGCTTTATCAAATCTGTAAACAGATAAATTTGGTAAGGCTGTGGGGAGGGGAAGTTAAATATATAGCGGTGATTAGTGGTAAAGTGCAGCGCAAGTGAGGTACAAGTCAGAGCTCATTGTTTTCCAAACTTTCTTGAGGTTTTCCAGGAAGAGGTTCAGCTAACTGCTAACTTGTAGAAATCGTTGCTCTAGTTGAAGATGTTGGAGATAACGAAAACTGGATATCGCCCTCTTTGGCATTTAGTAAATTCGTTTGTGTAGGTCTCTGGATTTCTCGTCTACGTAAATTTGTCACATTTGTTGCATATAATAGCGTAAATGCATCCACAGAAGAAAGTGGCCGCAGTATTATATTTATGTAATAGCGTATACCCCCGGCAGTAGTTATGTTGTTGGTATTTCTGTTTGGTATCACTCTGACCTAACCCTCAACTCACTAGCTCCTCAGTTCACTGCTACTGTGACTTGAAGCTTACTGCATGAGCAATTAAGGCTCCATATAACTGCATATGTGTCTTCTTACTATTGTGTCGGTATCTCATATAATTACATACCAAGTAGAGTGTTGGCCCCTTGTTCAAGAGTATGACACATGAGCAGCACTAGGAATGTTTACTGAAGAGACGTTTCGCCTGCGCTTCAGGCTTTATCGGTCGATTACAGAGACATCATAACCGGTGGAGGACGGAGTAGCCGTAGTGGAGAGGTAGTTGAAGTAATCAGTCCATTACCCTTGGATCAACATATTAAGTCTCGTTGCTGAATACAGAAGCAAATGGCCAGAAGCTTGTATGACCCTCAGACCACTTGCTTTTGCATTAGGCCGTCAAGGAGCTAGAGAATGAGTTTGAGTGGTAAATGAACGTATATGCGACATTCTGAATACTTTCATTTTAATGCCAAAAATAGTTATCAAGCAACTGGACATATGCAGAAGGAAGTGTTTAGAAGCAGCCCTCACAGCAGTCTCTGATACAGTCACCCAGATAGTGGAGAAAGACACAGATGGCAATCACTAGGATGGGGAATATTGAAAACATTTCGGTCCCGGGACCTTGGTCACTCCAAATGCCCCATCGACAGTTTCAACACTTCCGAATTGTTTTCGAGAACAGTATCGAGACCTCACAATACAGGAGTCACCTAATACATTTTATTTATGTACAATTCTCTTCCTAAATCTGTGGTAAAACTTTCCTTATTAAACTATATTGTTCTAGATCTTTATTGTTACTTTCATACTGGAGCCTCTTCCTTAAACCTTCAATAACTATTACATATATCCTTACACTATTCAGTTATTGAGACGTGACATAGCTCCTCGTGAGTAAAACGTCGCCTTAAATTAAAGTCTATCTAACCTTATATATGTTCGTCCTGTTACCTAAGTGGATATGTTGATGATGCAGTCGAAAAAGTGTCAAACGCAGTTTAACGTGGACAAAAATAGGGTTTTAGTCCTGAAGAAAAAATGACCACAGCACTTTAAACGACATAATTTAAATCTTCATCAAACAGAATACAAGCAGAATACTAGCAGAATTCTAAAGCCAAAGTATCATTGCAATAAAGCGTTTAATTTCTTAGATAATGCTGCTCATGTCTGGTCTCCATATCAGAGAACAGACATGACTGCGTCAGAAAACATACCGAGAAGAATGACAAGTTAACACCTTCATCAGCAATCTTTTCTGCGGAAATAGGTTGAAGATACTGAACCTACGCCCTTCCTCAGAGCTCAGGTTCATTAGTTTTGGCACACTGGGTAGCTTTAAAATTAGGTTTAACATGTATCTATGTAGGTGTGAGTAAGACTTGCCTAGGATGGGCAATTAGGCACAAGTGCGATATCTGGGTATCTTTATTTGCAGACGTTACGCCATCCAGTGGCGTTATCAATACAAGGACCTAATGTGAGGATTGTAGACGTATATACATAAGATGTATAGTATAAAGTTCTACAATCTTCACATTATATTCTTGTATAAAGCCACTGGATGGCGAAACGTCTGCAAATAAAAATAATGTCTTAATATGTCTAAATAATAATATGTCTAAATAAAATGTTTAAATATATCTAAATCTTCATCTTATCGGTATTGTCCATCATTCATATACAACTCGCATAAGCAAGTGGATGCACTACAGTGCTTCTGTATTTTTTTCTCCTCTCTCTCTCTTCCTCATTACCGTCATTCATTATTCTCCTTCCTTTTTGCTGCTTGAAGCAGGTAAAAAGCTCTTGATCTATAGAATTGGAGCTACCCTCGCCATCGCTTCATCAAACCAGATTACTTCCTCTAATTTCTTTTTCTTCTGTTCTTTTCATTACTTTCTGCGAACGTTTCCTCCATTTTCTTCTATTTTCTCCAGACATATCATACTTTCTTACCTTCATTTTCATGCCAAATATTTTTACTTCCCTTCCCCCACACTTCTTTCCTCGTCCCTTCCCCCACACTTCTTTCCTCGTCCCTTCCCCCACACTTCTTTCCTCGTCCCTTCCCCCACACTTCTTTCCTCGTCCTCCCTATCCCGTTGACGTTTTTTTCAATAATAATAATAATAATAATAATAATAATAATAATAATAATAATGATAATAATAATGAAATTATTGTTATTATTGTTATTAATTTTCTTTTTCTTTTTCTTCTTCTTCTTCTTCTTCTTCTTCTTCTTCTTATTATTATTATTATTATTATTATTATTATTATTACTATTATTATTATAAAAATACTATTACTACTACTACTGCTACATAATAATAATAATAATAATAATAATAATAATAATAATAATAATAATAATGAAATAATAATAATAATAATAATAATAATAATAATAATAATAATAATAATAATAATAATAATAATTTGTTTTCTCAACAGAAGTCATTTAATATAAATTTGCTTTAATAAAAATTCCCATATTTATGCAAGTCATTCCCCTCTATCTCTCCTTTCCTGTTCTCTTTGTAGTCTCTCTTGTCCTTTTTTTCAGTCACTATTCTCTTAATCTCTCTCTCTCTCTCTCTCTCTCTTCCCACTCCTCCTTTCTCATATTTTTCTCTGAATTTTACCCTTACCTCTAACTTATTTTCCACTTTGCTCTATGAATCTCTTTTCCTTCCTTCCACCATTTTTGTCTCTCTCTTTCTTCCCCCCTTCCATTCCTACCCATGAACAATATATAAATATTCAAGCTGTAAGCTTCCAATTTCTAAATGTTCAAGCTTTGAATTTTTAGCATCTAAACAGTCAAACTGTAAATTTTCAAGTCATCAATGTAGTTAATTTTAAGAACCGCGTAAATCATAAGTCACATATTTTACACTTGTGCAACATTGATTACCAAATGTTGCACAAAGTGTCTCATTCTTGAACTTGTCGGTTTTCTAAACCGTCTATTACAAGATCGCAACAGTTCTGAGACTTCAGGTGTTACATACAGAGAATGTCTGAAAATTTCAGCTTAATGTCTGAACGGAAAGTGACTAGCACTTTAGAAATGACTTAATTAATATGGAGGCGGACACATTTGATCAGACACTCTCGGTTTTAATGTTATATTTGTTTCTGGGCTTAAATATAACTTAGATTTCTGGCCGTGCGAATGTGAATTTATATTTAAAAATAAGAAAATTATGATTTCAAGATGTCTGCTCTACATGGCTTTACGGCGCAGGTCAAACACAAGGTGTTTGACGTTCAGATTGTTTTCTTACTCTTCCTTCTCCACTGCTCTCTCTCTCTCTCTCTCTCTCTCTCTCTCTCTCTCTCTCTCTCTCTCTCTCTCTCTCTCTCTCTCTTTCTGCCTCTGTTCCCATTAAGCTTCACATAATAATTCAAATTCTTACTTTTAAGTTCTTCAGCTTCTTGGCTCAGAACTTTTCATTCCACCAATCTTGCCTTTTCTTCCTCCTCCTCCTTTATTTTCCTCTTCTTCCTCCTCCTTCTCCTCCTTTAGTTTCCTCTTCCTCTTCTTCTTCATTCGGGTTGCACCTGAGAATATCCCACGAGCAGGTGTGAGAGAAGCGTGTTTGGGCAATATTTCCCTTGCGTCTCCTTCCCTCACCTCTCAGGTGTTCCTACTAATACCTTATCTAGCCCCTCCCCCCCCACCCCAACACTGCACACATGAATGATTCTTCACTCCCTCACTATCTCTCTTCTTGCTCTCTCTCTCTACCTCTTCCATACTCTCCGTTATCCTTTCGTCTTGTCTGTGTCCATCTAGCCGATTACCTGTCCGTATGTCTGTCTGTGTCTATCTTCCTGTCTTTCTTTTCTGTTTATTTGCCTACTTCTCATCTCTCTCAACTCATGCTCCTGATCTTGTCTACCTTTGTACGTGATGTCTTCCCTTTGTGCCCTTTGGCTCCTGATACTGCGTACCCTTTGTACAGGATCTGTCTACCTTTTGTACCCGATCCTAAAGACACTTAGTACATGATCCTGTTTAGTCTTCGTCTCTACCCTCATCCATATTGTTTCCAGCGATTGACTGTATTTTATTATTATTGTTATTATTATTATTATTATTATTATTATTATTATTATTATTGAAAAAACACTAACCCCGTAAGTCATACAACGCCTATCTTCTCTTTCCTTTTCTCTCTCTCTCTCTCTCTCTCTCTCTCTCTCTCTCTCTCTCTCTCTCTCTCTCTCTCTCTCTCTCTCTTTCTCTCTCTCTCTCTCTCTCAGTCTCTCCCTCTGCTTGCACCTCTTCAAAGAGGAAGGAGGAGGAAGGTGTCTTGATGCTGATGAAGGTCTCTTGATCCAAGGAAATAGAGCTGCCTTTCCATTTCTTGGATCAAACCTGAGTTCCTCTCCATAGCTCAAGCGAGGTATGATTCCCTTTCCCATGAAAATAATAATAATAAGGCCTAGCTTTCTCTGAAGCCTCGCTTTTTCATAGACTTTGCTATCCTCAGGGACATCACTTTCCTCCAATGTTTCACTACCTAGTGAGGCTTCACTATCTTCCGAGGCTTCACTTTCTTCCGGGGTTTGAATTTCTCTCGAGTCTTCACTTTCTTCCAAGGATTTACTATTTTACGAGGCATCACTATCTTCCGAGGCTTCACTACCTTCGGAAGCTTCACTCTTGTAGTGAATTTCGTGATTCCCCAGAACGTTATGCCACCCCGCAGGTGGGGGAATGTAGGGGAGGGGAAGGACAACACCTAGAGAGGTATCAATTCTGTACATACTTAATTACTAAGAATTAACTAATTATACACTTCAATTACTACTACACATACTTAAGTTAAGTTAGAGATAGTCGTTTAGCTTAAAACACTTCCTATAAACAGTAACGCCTTAGGCACCTTCAGCCCGCGGGGTAGGCTGAGCCGACCGCACAGTCACAATTCAGCTGTAAGAAGGGCACCCTTACTGTCTGTGTCCTTGCGCAGTGACTACATTCGTACACCATACGATCACCACAGGCAAGGGACTCACTAGCTGGAGCAGGCAGTTGCATGACTCACACAGGTATTCTCAGGTAACCCCGGCCACCCTAACACTACCACGTGAGTATTGGTGAATGCGTTCAGGTGTACACATATGTACACCTGAATGCATTCATTTGACCAGAGATTACCATATCAGCTGCCTGTCACTATAACACTGCCTACTGTGAGGAATAAAGGTCAGTGTCCCATTGATTGAAGTTACTCTGAAGTGGAGCGGCAGACTTCAGATTGAATTCACGACTGAAACAAGGGACCACTAACCCGACTCAGCCGTGACCCCACACACACTGTCTTAATTAATTCCCCAAAACTCTCTTCCGAGACTTCATTATCTTCCAAAGCTTCACAATCTTCCCAGGCTTCACTAAATTCCGAAGCTTCACTGTCTTCCGAAGCTTCACTATCTTCCGAGGATTCATTATCTTCCGAGATTTAACTTTCTTCTGAGGGTTCACTATATTTCGAGGCTTCACTATCTTCCGAGGCTTAACTGCTTTCCAAGACTTCTTTATCTTCCGAGGCATAACTATCTTCCGAGGCTTCACTATCTTTCGAGACTTCACTATCTTCTGATTCTTCACTAACTGAAGCTTCACTGTCTTCAGAGGCTTAGCTGTCTTCCGAGGCTTCACTTTCTTCCAAGGCTTCGCTATTTTCCTAGGCTTCACTATCTTCCGAGACTTCACTATCTTCCGACTCTTCACTATCTTCTGAAGCTTCACTATCTTCCGAGGCTTCACTGTCTTCCGAGGCTTCACTGCCTGGTTCCACTAACGAAGTATCTTGTGTCTTGAAGACTCGCTTTTTTTAAGTCCACAGTTTTTGTAAGTTAGTTTTTTCCCCAAGTTATTTTTATCAGTTATTTTTTATGTCTTTTGTCTTTTCAAAACCTCGTTTTTCCTTCTCTGTGTGATGTTATTATTGGTTCTTAACGCTTCTCTCTTTTCTCCTCTTCTCTCATTTCTCTCTCCTCACCTCTCTCTTCCTCTCTTCACCTCTTTGTTCATCTTCTCACCTCCCTATTGGCATTCTCATCTCTTCCTCTTCTCGCCTCTTCTTCATCTACTCTCCTCTCTGTTCATCTTACCTCATTTAATCTACTCTCCTCTTTGTTCTCTTATGCTACTTTCTTTCACTCTTTATTTATCTTTGTTCCTCTTAATTAATTTTCGGTTTTCCCTGTAGAAGAAGAAGAAGAAGAAGAAGAAGAAGAAGAAGAAGAAGAAGAAGAAGAAGAAGAAGAAGAAGGAGGAGGAGAAGGAGGAGGAGGAGGAGGAGGAGGAGGAGGAGGAGGAGGAGGAGGAGGAGAAGGAGGAGGAGGAGAAGAAGAAGAAGAAGAAGAAGAAGAAGAAGAAGAAGAAGAAGAAGAAGAAGAAGATTTTCTCCAGAGTATTAACACCCCAAAACAAATCATCAGACCCCCCCCAAAAAAGTGTTTCTTATTCGCTGTTGGATCCTTATCTGTTGTTCTTTCCTCCTGTTGTGATTTAACAGTGGTCCAGGACGGAGCGAAAGTCGTCGGGTCCTTAAGGTCCTCTTTCCTAGGACGTCCCACAATGGCAGACTGAGCTCCTAGGCCGTTATATACTGCTAGGTGATCCTTGATCAGTTCTGAGACTGGAAGAACGATCTTTACCTGATTGATCGCTTGACTTTCTTGCCAAAAAATACGAATTAAATAAGCAAAATAAAAATACATAGCATGCAAGGTCAAATTAATTAAATAAAAATTTATACTGCCAGCACGACAGCAGCACCAATATATACTAATACAAATACTTATAATAAGCACCTGGCATGTCAAACGTATTTGTCAACACATGGGAATACGATGACAGATAGCCTGTGACATGATGTTGTCATGTCACAAGTTATCTGTCTAAGCTTTCCCACTTGTTGTCATGTCACAGATTACATCAGTGCATTCCCACGTGTTGACAAATAAATTGTGACGTGATGTTGTCATGTCACTAGTTATCTTTCTAAGCATTCCCACGTGTTGACAGGTACCTATGACATCATACTGTCATGTCACACGTTATCTGTCTAAGTATTCCCTATGTCATGTCACAGGTACCTGTGACATGACACCAGCATCAGTTATAAACTTCATTAACTTAGCAATGTCATACTGTAGGATTCACCTGTAAGTTCGCGAGGTTCTTACTGGAAGGTGAGCATGAGACAGCAGGTATGAACAGAGGTATATAAAGAGATGTATGTGCAATGTTATTGATGAGACGTTTCGCCCACCAAGGGGTTTTATAAAGTAAACCAACTCGCTCTTAGACCATGCCTCGCCAAGAGACTTAGTAACATCTTTTTTCAGGTTCTTTTGTCTGTTTTCTGCTTGTGTTCTTTTTGGTCTCTTCTGTTTAGTTTTTTCTCTGTCCGTTTGCCTTCTTCAGTGAGCCAGAAACTTTCATGCTAACTCTTGTTTTCTTTTTTTTTCAACCATTCCTTTCTCTCGCCTCTCACATTTTCCCCTTGTGCTCACACTTCTCTCCTCATCTATTCTTCCCCTTTCCCACCTCTCCCATAACTGCTTACCTCACCTGTCTCTCCCATCCGTGTTTACCTCACCTGTCTCTCCCATCCTTGTTTACCTCACCTATCTCTCTCATCCCTGCCTTTCTCACCTGTCTCTCTCATCCCTGCCTACCTCACCTTTCTCTCTCATCCTTGCCTACCTCACCTATCTCTTTCATCCCTGCCTTTCTCACCTGTCTCTTTCATCCCTGCCTACCTCACCTGTCTCATTCACCTCTGCCTTTCTCACCTGTCTCTCTCATCCCTGCCTACCTCACCTGTCTCTCTCGTCTCTTCCTACCTCACCTATCTCTCCCATCCCTGTTTACCTCACCTGTCTCTCTCATCTCTGCCTACTTCACCTGTCTCTCTCATTCCTGCCTACTTCACCTGTCTCTCTCATCCCTGCCTACCTCACCTGTCTCTCTCATCCCTGCCTTTCTCACCTATCCCTCTCATCCCTGCCTATCTCAACTATTTCTCTCATCCCTGTCTTTCTCACCTGTCTCTCATCCCTGCCTACCTCACCTATCTCTCTCATCCCTGCCTTTCTCACCTGTCTCTCCCACCCCTGCCTACCTCACCTGTCTCTCTCATCCCTGCCTTTCTCACCTGTCTCTCTCATCCTTGCCTACCTCACCTGTCTCTCTCGTCTCTGCCTACCTCACCTGTCTCTCCCATCCCTGTTTACCTCACTTGTCTCTCTCATCCCTGCCTACCTCACCTGTCTCTCTCATTCCTGCCTACTTCACCTGTCTCTCTCATCCCTGCCTACCTCACCTGTCTCTCTCATCCCTGCCTTTCTAACCTATCTCTCTCATCCCTGCCTATCTCAACTATCTCTCTCATCTCTGTCTTTCTCGCCTGTCTCTCTCATCTCTGCCTACCTCACCTATCTCTCTCATCCCTGCCTACCTCACCGATCTCTCTCATCCCTGCCTTTCTCACCTGTCTCTCTCATCCCTGTCTACCTCACCTATCTCTCTCATCCCTGCCTTTCTTACCTGTCTCTCTCATCCCTGCCTACCTCACCTATCTCTCTCATCCCTGCCTACCTCACCTATCTCTCCCACCCCTGCCTACCTCACCTATGTCTCTCATCCCTGCCTACCTCACCTATCTCTCACATCCCTGCCTTTCTCACCTGTCTCTCTCATCCCTGTCTACCTCACCTATCTCTCTCATCCCTGCCTTTCTCACCTGTTTCTCTCATCCCTGCCTACCTCACCTATCTCTCTCATCCCTGCCTACCTCACCTATCTCTCCCACCCCTGCCTACTTCACCTATCTCTCCCACCCCTGCCTACCTCACTTATCTCTCTCATCCCTGCCTACCTCACCTATCTCTCTCATTCCTGCCTACCTCACATATCTCTCTCATCCCTGTCTACCTCACCTATCTCTCTCATCCCTGCCTTTCTCACCTATCTCTCTCATTCCTGCCTTTCTCACCTGTCTCTCTCATCCCTGCCCACCTCACCTGTCACTCTCATCCCTGCCTACCTCACATGTCTCTCTCATCCCTGCCTTTCTCACCTGTCTCTCTCATCCCTGCCTACCTCACCTATCTCTATCATCCCTGCCTACCTCACCTGTCTCTCTCATCCCTGCCTACCTCACCTATCTCTCTCATCCCTGCCTTTCTCACCCGTCTCTCTCATCCCTGCCTTTCTCACCTATCTCTCTCGTCCCTGCCTACCTCACATATCTCTCTCATCCCTGCCTTTCTCACTTGTCTCTCTCATCCCTGCCTACCTCACCTGTCTCTCTCATCCCTGCCTACCTCACCTATCTCTCTCATCCCTGCCTTTCTCACCCGTCTCTCTCATCCCTGCCTTTCTCACCTATCTCTCTCGTCCCTGCCTACCTCACATATCTCTCTCATCCCTGCCTTTCTCACCTGTCTCTCTCGTCCCTGCCTACCTCACATATCTCTCTCATCCCTGCCTTTCTCACCTGTCTCTCTCGTCCCTGCCTACCTCACATATCTCTCTCATCCCTGCCTTTCTCACCTATCTCTCTCGTCCCTGCCTACCTCACATATCTCTCTCATCCCTGCCTTTCTCACCTGTCTCTCTCTTCCCTGCCTACCTCACCTGTCTCCCTCATCCCTGCCTACCTCAACTATCTCTCTCATCCCTGCCTTTCTCACCCGTCTCTCTCATCCCTGCCTTTCTCACCTATCTCTCTCGTCCCTGCCTACCTCACATATCTCTCTCATCCCTGCCTTTCTCACCCGTCTCTCTCATCCCTGCCTTTCTCACCTAT
The DNA here is from genome assembly GCF_038502225.1 of Cherax quadricarinatus. NCBI lineage: Eukaryota > Metazoa > Arthropoda > Malacostraca > Decapoda > Parastacidae > Cherax > Cherax quadricarinatus. The sequence goes on from NC_091299.1 coordinate 35,502,977, forward strand.
CTCTCTCGTCCCTGCCTATCTCACATATCTCTCTCATCCAGGCCTTTCTCACCTGTCTCTCTCATCAATGCCTACCTCACCTGTCTCTCTCATCCCTGCCTTTCTCACCTGTCTCTCTCATCCCTGCCTTTCTCACCTGTCTCTCTCATCCATACCTACCTCAACTATCTCTCTCATCCCTGCCTTTCTCACCTGTCTCTCTCATCCATACCTACCTCAACTATCTCTCTCATCCCTGCCTTTCTCACCTGTCTCTCTCAGCCCTACCTGCCTCACCTGTCTCTACCAATCGTAAAAACACACATTTATACATATTTTAAAGAAGGAAGTGTTGTTGACTGCCTAACTTCACCAAACTATTCCTATCCTGCTTACCCTCTCTCACCCTAGATACACGCAACCATCCAGTCCCTCTCTCACCCTAGATACACGCAACCATCCAGTCCCTCTCTCACCCTAGATACACGCAACCATCCAGTCCCTCTCTCACCCTAGATACACGCAACCATCCAGTCCCTCTCTCACCCTAGATACACGCAACCATCCAGTCCCTCTCTCACCCTAGATACACGCAACCATCCAGTCCCTCTCTCACCCTAGATACACGCAACCATCCAGTCCCTCTCTCACCCTAGATACACGCAACCATCCAGTCCCTCTCTCACCCTAGATACACGCAACCATCCAGTCCCTCTCTCACCCTAGATACACGCAACCATCCAGTCCCTCTCTCACCCTAGATACACGCAACCATCCAGTCCCTCTCTCACCCTAGATACACGCAACCATCCAGTCCCTCTCTCACCCTAGATACACGCAACCATCCAGTCCCTCTCTCACCCTAGATACACGCAACCATCCAGTCCCTCTCTCACCCTAGATACACGCAACCATCCAGTCCCTCTCTCACCCTAGATACACGCAACCATCCAGTCCCTCTCTCACCCTAGATACACGCAACCATACAGTCCCTCTCTCACCCTAGATACACGCAACCATCCAGTCCCTCTCTCACCCTAGATACACGCAACCATCCAGTCCCTCTCTCACCCTAGATACACGCAACCATCCAGTCCCTCTCTCACCCTAGATACACGCAACCATCCAGTCCCTCTCTCACCCTAGATACACGCAACCATCCAGTCCCTCTCTCACCCTAGATACACGCAACCATCCAGTCCCTCTCTCACCCTAGATACACGCAACCATCCAGTCCCTCTCTCACCCTAGATACACGCAACCATCCAGTCCCTCTCTCACCCTAGATACACGCAACCATCCAGTCCCTCTCTCACCCTAGATACACGCAACCATCCAGTCCCTCTCTCACCCTAGATACACGCAACCATCCAGTCCCTCTCTCACCCTAGATACACGCAACCATCCAGTCCCTCTCTCACCCTAGATACACGCAACCATCCAGTCCATCTCTCACCCTAGATACACGCAACCATCCAGTCCCTCTCTCACCCTAGATACACGCAACCATCCAGTCCCTCTCTCACCCTAGATACACGCAACCATCCAGTCCCTCTCTCACCCTAGATACACGCAACCATCCAGTCCATCTCTCACCCTAGATACACGCAACCATCCAGTCCCTCTCTCACCCTAGATACACGCAACCATCCAGTCCCTCTCTACCCTCACTCCTCTCAGCCCTCTCTACCCTCACTCCTCTCAGCCCTCTCTACCCTTACTCCTATCAGCCCTCTCTATCCTCACTCCTCTCAGCCCTCTCTACCCTCACTCCTTTCAGCCCTCTCTACCCTCACTCCTCTCAGCCCTCTCTACCCTTACTCCTCTCAGCCCTGTCTACCCTCACTCCTCTCAGCCCTCTCTACCCTCACTCCTCTCAGCCCTCTCTACCCTCACTCCTCTCAGCCCTCTCTACCCTTACTCCTCTCAGCCCTCTCTACCCTCACTCCTCTCAGCCCTCTCTACCCTCACTCCTCTCAGCCCTCTCTACCCTCACTCCTCTCAGCGCTCTCTACCCTCACTCCTCTCAGCCCTCTCTACCCTCACTCCTCTCAGCGCTCTCTACCCTCACTCCTCTCAGCCCTCTCTACCCTCACTCCTCTCAGCCCTCTCTACCCTCACTCCTCTCAGCCCTCTCTACCCTCACTCCTCTCAGCCCTCTCTACCCTCACTCCTCTCAGCCCTCTCTACCCTCGCTCCTCTCAGCCCTCTCTACCCTCACTCCTCTCAGCCCTCTCTACCCTCACTCCTCTCAGCCCTCTCTACCCTCACTCCTCTCAGCCCTCTCTACCCTCGCTTCTCTCAGCCCTCTCTACCCTCGCTCCTCTCAGCCCTCTCTACCCTCACTCCTCTCAGCCCTCTCTACCCTCACTCCTCTCAGCCCTCTCTACCCTCACTCCTCTCAGCCCTCTCTACCCTCGCTCCTCTCAGCCCTCTCTACCCTCACTCCTCTCAGCCCTCTCTACCCTCGCTCCTCTCAGCCCTCTCTACCCTCGCTCCTCTCAGCCCTCTCTACCCTCACTCCTCTCAGCCCTCTCTACCCTCACTCCTCTCAGCCCTCTCTACCCTCACTCCTCTCAGCCCTCTCTACCCTCGCTCCTCTCAGCCCTCTCTACCCTCGCTCCTCTCAGCCCTCTCTACCCTCGCTCCTCTCAGCCCTCTCTACCCTCGCTCCTCTCAGCCCTCTCTACCCTCACTCCTCTCAGCCCTCTCTACCCTCGCTCCTCTCAGCCCTCTCTACCCTCACTCCTCTCAGCCCTCTCTACCCTCACTCCTCTCAGCCCTCTCTACCCTCGCTCCTCTCAGCCCTCTCTACCCTCGCTCCTCTCAGCCCTCTCTACCCTCACTCCTCTCAGCCCTCTCTACCCTCGCTCCTCTCAGCCCTCTCTACCCTCGCTCCTCTCAGCCCTCTCTACCCTCGCTCCTCTCAGCCCTCTCTACCCTCACTCCTCTCAGCCCTCTCTACCCTCGCTCCTCTCAGCCCTCTCTACCCTCGCTCCTCTCAGCCCTCTCTACCCTCACTCCTCTCAGCCCTCTCTACCCTCGCTCCTCTCAGCCCTCTCTACCCTCACTCCTCTCAGCCCTCTCTACCCTCGCTCCTCTCAGCCCTCTCTACCCTCGCTCCTCTCAGCCCTCTCTACCCTCGCTCCTCTCAGCCCTCTCTACCCTCACTCCTCTCAGCCCTCTCTACCCTCACTCCTCTCAGCCCTCTCTACCCTCGCTCCTCTCAGCCCTCTCTACCCTCGCTCCTCTCAGCCCTCTCTACCCTCACTCCTCTCAGCCCTCTCTACCCTCACTCCTCTCAGCCCTCTCTACCCTCACTCCTCTCAGCCCTCTCTACCCTCGCTCCTCTCAGCCCTCTCTACCCTCACTCCTCTCAGCCCTCTCTACCCTCGCTCCTCTCAGCCCTCTCTACCCTCGCTCCTCTCAGCCCTCTCTACCCTTACTCCTCTCAGCCCTCTCTACCCTCACTCCTCTCAGCCCTCTCTACCCTCACTCCTCTCAGCCCTCTCTACCCTCGCTCCTCTCAGCCCTCTCTACCCTCGCTCCTCTCAGCCCTCTCTACCCTCGCTCCTCTCAGCCCTCTCTACCCTCGCTCCTCTCAGCCCTCTCTACCCTCACTCCTCTCAGCCCTCTCTACCCTCGCTCCTCTCAGCCCTCTCTACCCTCACTCCTCTCAGCCCTCTCTACCCTCACTCCTCTCAGCCCTCTCTACCCTCGCTCCTCTCAGCCCTCTCTACCCTCGCTCCTCTCAGCCCTCTCTACCCTCACTCCTCTCAGCCCTCTCTACCCTCGCTCCTCTCAGCCCTCTCTACCCTCGCTCCTCTCAGCCCTCTCTACCCTCGCTCCTCTCAGCCCTCTCTACCCTCACTCCTCTCAGCCCTCTCTACCCTCGCTCCTCTCAGCCCTCTCTACCCTCGCTCCTCTCAGCCCTCTCTACCCTCACTCCTCTCAGCCCTCTCTACCCTCGCTCCTCTCAGCCCTCTCTACCCTCACTCCTCTCAGCCCTCTCTACCCTCGCTCCTCTCAGCCCTCTCTACCCTCGCTCCTCTCAGCCCTCTCTACCCTCGCTCCTCTCAGCCCTCTCTACCCTCACTCCTCTCAGCCCTCTCTACCCTCACTCCTCTCAGCCCTCTCTACCCTCGCTCCTCTCAGCCCTCTCTACCCTCGCTCCTCTCAGCCCTCTCTACCCTCACTCCTCTCAGCCCTCTCTACCTTCACTCCTCTCAGCCCTCTCTACCCTCACTCCTCTCAGCCCTCTCTACCCTCGCTCCTCTCAGCCCTCTCTACCCTCGCTCCTCTCAGCCCTCTCTACCTTCACTCCTCTCAGCCCTCTCTACCCTCGCTCCTCTCAGCCCTCTCTACCCTCGCTCCTCTCAGCCCTCTCTACCCTCACTCCTCTCAGCCCTCTCTACCTTCACTCCTCTCAGCCCTCTCTACCCTCACTCCTCTCAGCCCTCTCTACCCTCGCTCCTCTCAGCCCTCTCTACCTTCACTCCTCTCAGCCCTCTCTACCTTCACTCCTCTCAGCCCTCTCTACCCTCGCTCCTCTCAGCCCTCTCTACCTTCACTCCTCTCAGCCCTCTCTACCCTCCCTCCTCTCAGCCCTCTCTACCCTCGCTCCTCTCAGCCCTCTCTACCCTCACTCCTCTCAGCCCTCTCTACCTTCACTCCTCTCAGCCCTCTCTACCCTCACTCCTCTCAGCCCTCTCTACCCTCGCTCCTCTCAGCCCTCTCTACCTTCACTCCTCTCAGCCCTCTCTACCTTCACTCCTCTCAGCCCTCTCTACCCTCGCTCCTCTCAGCCCTCTCTACCTTCACTCCTCTCAGCCCTCTCTACCCTCTCACACCTTGTATACCATCCACTCGAAGATCACTCTCATCTTTGATGAAAAAAGATTTCTTCTCCCCCATCCATTCACATTACCTGGAGTTTACACTGAGAATTTTCTGAGGGTCAACGTCCCTGGGACTCGTCCATGACCAGGCCTCCCGATGGATCAAGGTTTGGTCAATCAGGTTGTTATTGGTGGCCACGCTAAGTTCAGCGTCCGAATCACGGGTCGGTTGGTCAGGAACTGACTTTATCAACCTATCCAGTTCTCTCTTGAAGACAAATGCAGGTTTATTGGTAATCCCCATCATATATGACGGGAGGCTGCTGAATAATCTCGGGCCCCGTACACTTGGGTTTTACTCAGTGTACTTGTCACCTCTGATTTTCATTGGGATTATGTTGCATCGTCTACCGAGACTTGTTCTTTCGTAGACAGTGATTTCTGTATACAGATTTGGGACCAGTCCCTCTAGGATTTTCCAGGTGCAAATTGTGATGTAACTCTCGTCTGCGTTCTAAGGAGTGCAGGTTAAGGGACTTCAAATACTCTCAGTAATTAAGGTGTTTGACAGAGCTTACACGTGCAATGAAGGTTCTCTGTATATTCTCTAGATCCACAATTTTGCCTACCTTGAAAGGAGCTGTTAGTGTACAGCAATATTCCTGTCTAGAGAGAACATGCGAATTAAAGAGAGTCATCACTTGGTTATCATCCCGTGTTTTGAAGGTTTTCGTTATCCATCCTATCATTTTCCTCATGGTTGTGATAATGACACTGCTGTGAACCTGGAAGGTGAAATTATCACTCCTATGTCTTTCACACCAGCTTTTCGCTCTGTTGAATGGTGAAAATGTGCTATATACTCCGTTTTTTTTTATTACCTCAAGTTTTCCATAAAGGAGTAACTGAAATTTGTCCTCGTTGGTCATCATATTGTTTTGTGCAGCCCACTGGAAGACTTGATTCATATCTGCTTGGAGATTTACAGTGACCCCGACTGATGACACTCTTGTAAATTATAGTGTCGGAAAATGGTGCTGTGATTTACATCTCTATGTCCGATATGAGAATAAGAAAAGAGGATTAGGGCGAGCACTATGCCTTGGGGAACAGAGCGTTTCGCTCTGGCTGCCTCTGCCTTAATTCTGTTAACTATTACTCTTTTCGTTCTTTGGTTAGAAGGTTGAAATCCATCTGTCCATTTTTCCAGTTATTCCTTTAGTATCCATTTTGTGTTATTACACCATGATCGTGCTAGTCGAAGACTTTTGCAAAATCTGAGCATATTACGTTTACATTCTTTTTGTCTACCATTGCATCCCAGACTGTGTCATAATAGTTTAGTAGTTGCGAGAGGCAGGAGCGACGTGCTCTAAACCCGCGCTGCCCTGGGTTGCGTATTGCTGGGAATTCAAATGAGGGGTGAACTTCTCAGAACTCTTTCAATTTTTTTTATGTGACACGTTAATGCTAATGGTCATTAATTCTTTGCCATTGTTCTATTGCCACCTTTGTGGCAATAGACTGTGGGATGATCCCCGTGTCTAGCTCCCTCACCATAGAATATTTAAGGCATGTGAGAGGGGTTTCTCGCAGTTCTTGATGAACATTGTCTTCCACGAATCAGGGCCTGGGGCAGATTTCATGGGAATGTTGACAATGAAAACGAATGGATGTCGTTTTCACCCAGGATTTTGTATAAGAGTGGAAATATTTTGGATTTCTTTCAATTTTAAGAATTGCTAGTAGCTCCCTCTGTCTCCTGTACTCCGTACGATTTATTCAAGTTGAGTTAAATATTTTCCGTTTCCCTGGCCAGTGCTTCCTTCCGCATTTCAGAGAGTCTAGCACCCTTGAGAAGCTCTGTGATTCTTTGCCTTCGCCTGTAGAGGAAGTATCTCTTTTTATTTCTATCTTTTCTTCTCTTCCCTTAGTGGATTGTGCCTCGAGCATACTTTTAGTTCCTCAGAAGTGATCCTTTCTAGGCACTGGTTCAAATACATGTTATTAAGTATATCTTCCCAGCACGTTTCGTTAAGGACACGATTTGATGTTCTCGATGTTAAGGATGATTTTGTTGAAAACACCTTCATAGTTGTTTATTTGCATTTTACTGACCAGGACCCCCGTACATACAGGTCTGAACGTTGATTTGGTTGTGATCTGAATTAAATATCTTTTCCACTTACATTTTGTACCAGATCATTATTATTTGCTCTAAAAAGTTCAAGTGTATTTTCCAGCCTTGTTGGATTCACTATTTGCTGACTTAGGACGAATTTATTACTGAGACTCAACACCTCATTATAGTGAGAATGTTCGTGTGAGCTGCCTCCTAGAATTATCTCTGCTGTTACACTATTTGTTACATTCTTCCATTTGATATACTGTAAGTTGAAATCATCAAGCAACATTGTATTTGGGTCTGAGGTTGAAAGATTTTCCAGACAGTATTCGATTTTCAATACCTGTTCCTTTAGCTATTGGGAAGATGCATCTGGCGGTATATATACAACCGCAATGACTAGGCTTCGCTTCTAAATCTTTACTGCCAAAACTTGAACTACATTATTTGTGGTGTATAGAAACTCTGCAAATGAGAGCCTATTTTGACATACAGGCCACCCTTCCCCCCTCCCTCTCTTGTTGCCTGTTATTTCTGTCGCACCTAGGTAAGTTGAACCCTGATATCTAAATTTAGTTATCAAGGGGGTCTTTTGTGTGGGGTCTCTTTGAAAGCTGCCAACACTGCATTTGACTCCGCCAGAGGAGAAGAAAAAGAGAATAAAAGTAAGGAAAGGAATATATGGAAATATGAAAAAGAGGGACAAAGGAGGAAAACATGCGAGAAAAACAACAATAGAGAGAGACAGAGAGAGAGAGAATATGTGTGTATGTGTGTGTCTATTTCAAAGACACCTTTCATCTTTAAGGAGGAAATAAGGCAAGAGAGAGAGTTCGCAGACAGTGGCGAGGTTCCAGCATGCGTTGTTGTTGTAGTCATACTAGTGAGAGGCCAGATTAAGAAAATCAGAGAGGCAGAGGCAGAGGTAACTGCTCTGACAACATAAACTCTTGCAATATGAACACTGCCAATTGGGAATCGCAATATACTTCATTTGTGTCGGTATTTTATACCATTTATCGCCAAACTCTCTCTTTATGCAAAGAGAGAGAGAGAGAGAGAGAGAGAGAGAGAGAGAGAGAGAGAGAGAGAGAGAGAGAGAGAGAGAGAGAGAGAGAGAGAGAGAGAGAGAGAGAGAGAGAGAGAGAAACAGAGAGAGAAACAGAGAGAGAGGGAGACTGAGAGAGGAAGATATAGAGCAATTTTTTGAGTAGGGCTGAAGAATAGTTTCATGCATGGAAGGAGTGTGCAACATTGGATAACCATCTTTCTCTGCTTACTGACAGCTCCTACACTCCCTTCCTTAACCTCAAGGCTGCACTGGATACTGCTAACCGGCATGTAATCATTAGTGAACCTGCCAAAATGGATGTAGGAGGATGGCTTCTCCCGTGGATCAAAGGATACCTGTCCAACAGAAAGTCTTTTCTGCTGTTTCAGGGACGTAGGAGCGTAATTATAGACTTTGAATTAGGAGCTCCACAGGAAGGCGCCCTCCGTCCCTCCTCATTCAATATTCCAATTAATGTTTTACAAAATTATTTGCCTAGCTACCTCAAGCATTACTTGCTTAATCTAGATGATATAATTCACACCATCGAATTCAGCCACAACATCTTTGACTACGTAATACATTCGTATCAGCAACTCGGGTTGATCGTCTCGCCTCAGAAAATGAAAATTTTTAACGTGCGTCCACCTCGACAGGGAGGCTCAGTCCGCGGTATACAATTGTATGACTGAGTTTCGGCTTCAATATGTAACCAGATACAGATATTGGGCTTGCTCTAATTAAACTTTTGTTACCAATACAAAGAGAAGCTGTGAGCACTTTGAACTGCTGCAGTGTTTCATCCCGTATATTTAGGTGAAAAGAATTTCATGAAATTTATATTTTACGTTCATCAGACTACTGTCTTGCTACTGCCTCTCGCATCAGACAGAAAGCTTGCGTGACTTGAAAAAAAACAGAAAGAATCAATAAGGATTATTCTAAGAGAGGTTTTTTCAATTTTTTCTCTATATATCCACTGAAAAAAAACTTGATATCACCGTAGACAGCCTAAATTATATTTGAAGAGCAACAATAACTATTCACGAAGCCTAGCGATAAAATGAAATGGAGAAACGCGATCTTCCTGAGTAGGCAACAGGATGTGTGCTTGACTTCGTGTACCCAGTGAGACAATGTTGCTCCACAATTACCCCTCAAAAATTTGCAATTTAGGACTAATTTTCTCTAAATGTGTGGCACTTTTACGTTCCTCATATTCAGTACCTCATTATTTTATTTTTAAATTCTTAGATTTTCTGGCAAATTTCCAAAATTTTCATAGACCGCTAAGACCTCCATCATATCATACCATAGACCTCAGTTTGAGAACCACTGTCCAAGGTTGCTCATGCACAGCCAACATTCTAAAACAGCGGAAAGAACTTGATATTGCAAGACTCAGTGATCGTGTACCTGAAAGACTTGTATATTCATTACCATCGAAGCCCTTCCACAGATGCTCTCCAAAATTTCTTCAGAAAGATAAAAGGAAACTAGAACTGACCTCAAAATGAATCAAATACACGATCTGTCAAGCAAGGCAGCAGCGTGACTTTCATAAACAATAGAAAGTTACTCTTCAATAAAATCACTGCCCTTCACTTTCTCCTAAATATTTTTTTCGATCACAATCAAGTCTTCCTCCGGAAGCTAAGCGTGATGCTTTAATTTGTATTGATGCCAGAGTCACTTGGCATTCTCTTCCACAAATTATGTATGTTCATGGGTGGGTCCATCATCCCGTCAGAGTAATAGATATTATGTAGAAATTGGAGCATGTATCAGTAATTGGGTTTCCACATTTCACACTGAACTCTTTACTATGCCCCTTGGACTCAAATGTGTTCCTGTATCTGAAATAGACACTTCAATTTTATGTTTCTTTATCAACCATAAATGCTCTAAACTGCCAGTGTGATGTATTTAGTTAGTTGTTTCCATTTTTTTTTCTTTTTGAGAATTATGAGAGAAGTGCTAGTCTCACATCCTGCCAGTTTTATGAGTTTTCTGTCTCTTAGAGAAACCATGAGACTTAAATTCTCGTCCTTATGTGCCCCGCGTATGACCATATGGTCTCCATATGGGAATTTCCCACAAGAAATATTTAGTGTAAAGCATACAGCTAGGAGAGAGGCACGGTACGTCTTATGTCAAGCAGACAGAGGAAGCTTGTGACACCAGTCAACCTCGATGTCGGCTGAGAGTCCTAATTGAACACTGACTGGTGTCCTTGTATTATTCCCTCTGTTTTGTAATATAACCTGTTATTATAATAGCGAATCTATCTTTTGGGAATAGTGTATATTAAAGAATTGTGTATCTTCTTTATCAGTGCATTGAGATGAAGTGGACATCTCAATGTTGTGAGATGAAGTTGACACTTCAATGCAGTGAGATGAAGTGGACACCTCATTGTAGTGAGAAGTGGACACCTCAGTGCATTGGGATGAAGTTAACACCTCAGTGTAGTGAGATGAAGTGGACACCTCAATCTTAGCCTGGGGTTAAGAGATCATGGTATAAAGCCATACTGAATATACTCCCACAGGTCGCAGTCAGACTGAAGGAAAGAAACAAAAAACCAGGGAAACTAGAGAGTAAAAATGGGTCAATTCTATCAATAATATAAGCAGCCACTTTCAGATTTTCTTAGTAGTAGTAATAACAGATTCAGAGAAGGAAAAGACAAGGACGTGGGCCAGAGCACGAAAAAAAAAAGTTCAGTAAGAAGTATTTTATCAACAGTGGAACACTATCAGTCATTCTGGGAAAAAAAATTACCCTGTCTTTGTCTGTTTTAAATAACTCATAACCACTTGAGTTTGTTTACGTTCAACGAAACTTTGCTAAGATATCGGGAATTATACGCAGTTTATAACCACATATTTGCTGCGCTTTGAGCTTTGAGGAGGAAATTTGTAACCGCGTAAACAGCTCACCACGACTGTTACCAGATCATAAACTTGTAAATAGCAGTAGTAGTATTACATTACCACGGTAACTTGCTTAGCACTCAGAAAATACGGGGATCCTTGGATCCTTTACGCCCCTCGGTAATGTTTTTGACTGCCGCTAACAGAATGGGTAATGGGGTATAATGAAGATAAAAAATTAACTAAGAGGCATCGTATAGCCTCATCATCACCGCTAAAACATTCTCATCACCGTCTTCGCCACCCACACACCACCGCCACCACTATCACTCTCTCCTCATCACCACCCACTCATCATCATCATCTCCATCACCCAATCATTACCATTTTCACCCTTTCATCCCCATCCCCCACTTACTGCTATCAATATCAACGTCGCGTATCACAAATGGAGAAAAAACTTGGAATGATCATAATCAATGACCTAAAATATACTAAGGAATATCTTGTTGAGAGCAAAAAAACCGACACAATGCTTGGTTTTATCGGAAGAAATTTCATGAACATTAAAAATTAAACCAGTATGAACATTAAAACTTAAACTAGCATTAACACTGCACAATACTTTTGCTAGTCACCGTCACGAGTGGGCTTTCCAGGTATGGTGTACTAACCGTGTAAAGGACACATGTGCAACTAATGCTACATTTTACTGTAGCAACGTTTCGCTCTCCAGGAGCTTCGTCAAGCTTCTGGCGAGCGAAACGTTACCACACTCAAATATCGCATATATATTGTCTGTATTTCTCCCAACATTATTACTATGTAACAGATGTTGATAAACTAGTGAAGTGCGAAGAAAAGCAATAAAACTTGCATCAGCTTCAAGAATTGGATTGCTCAGTCTGTTCTGTCTGGGAAAACGAAGGCTGTAAAGTGGTGGTGGTGACCTCAGACCTTCAATATACAAAACAAATCGAGCTTACTCAGGCATGAAGATTTTTCTGAAGTGCAAAATGAAACCATTACTCGATACAAGGGTATGAAACTCCCCGGTGAGCAGCTCAAAACAAATAGAGTTAAGGTTTCTTACAAAATTCTGGAGCATCAGAATATTCTCTCTCTCTCTCTCTCTCTCTCTCTCTCTCTCTCTCTCTCTCTCTCTCTCTCTCTCTCTCTCTCTCTCTCTCTCCAGAAGTTGTTAGTGCTGAAAGCAATTCAGTCCAATAAGAATGAGCTAGACAAACACTTTACAAATATTGGAATTATTAGTCACACTCCTTTCCAGGCAGATGACTTCGCCATTATGACAGAAGTTTTGGAACAACACCATGTCCAGCAGCAGCAGCAGCAGCAGCAGCAGCAGCAGCAGCAGCAGCAGCAGCAGCAGTGTAGTAGTAGTAGTAGTAGTAGTAGTAGTAGTAGTTGTTGTAGTAGTTTTAGCAGCAGTAGTAATAGTAGTAGACATACATTCCAACTGTTTCTACCTACCCTCTAAAATGTCCATGTTCATTTTCCAAAGGCAGAAAGAGTTTCTTTTTTGTGTTTCAAAGTGTCAGTGGCCGAGGGAAGTGGAGAGTGGGGAGGGATGCACTTAGTTTACTTTTCTTGCTTCCACTATCTGGTATTGGTAGTCTTCCATCGAGACAGCAGCATTTAGTGTTCTGAAGATAACCATGGAATGGATTGTGAAGATTTTTTTGCTATCTGCCTTTCCTATATATTCCAATGCATCATCAACACCCTCCCATCACCTTCACCTCTCCATCATCACAACCACCCTTCAATAGCCAACACCATCACCCTCAACACCATCATTTTCCCATTACCAACACCCTCCCATTTCGCTGCAATCATCAACACCATCACCCTTTCATCATCTCTACCCTCCCATCTGACATCGTCACCAGAGGAAGACAGACAAAGAACACTTCGAGGGAGATCAAGAAGCTGGCAGCTGTCTTCACGCTGTAAGAGTAGACCGGAGATGCGAGGACACACGCACACACACACACACACACACACACACACACACACACACACACACACACACACACACACATACACACACACACACACACACACACACACACACACACACACACACACACACACACACACACACATACACACATACACTTACATGCGCGCGCGCGCGCGGCGGTCAAGGTGTAGGGGCAACAAGGCTCCCAGAATTTAAGTGCTTTTAAGGGCGTGCTTTAACTCTTAGCAGAAGCCATTGATAGTGACTGGGTCAGTGAACAACCCACCAAGTGACAACGAAGTTTTAAAAGTGAAATAGGGGAGAGGAAGGCTGAAGTTTCAGGAAATTTGAAAGTGCCAAAGCATGTTAAGAGGCCTAGCAGGCACCTGCTACCACAGAGCTACAAATAGTCAATTTAGAAGGACAAGTAAACCCAAAGTCAGAAAGTCAAGTGTAAGTCAAGTTTGTTATTGAGCGAACTGTGAGGTAGCATATAGTAAGTGCGACAAGATAACAAACAAAGGGAAGGTGGTAAAAACACAACAAAAGTATCAGTGAAGGTTGGCATTTCAGGAGACCTCCAGAAAGTGGTACTGCCATAGTCAGGCTTTGTGTCATAAATAAGGAAAGATGTAAAGTTACGAGAAGTAAAGTGTAAACACTTTAGGGGCATATGGAGAATAAATAAATAGTATTGCATATATATATATATATATATATATATATATATATATATATATATATATATATATATATATATATATATATATATATATATATATATATATAAAGAGAGATGAGATACAGCTCAGAGCCACCCACACCACTGTAGATCCTCGGCTCAAGGTAAAACACCTAGCTCTGCTAGGTGCTTGATTTTTGTAGGATTTGGTAGTCCTGTGGGTTAGAGCATCATGTGATTTTCGCTCACCATGAGGTGGGCCAAAACGAAATGGGTTCGAGTCCTTGGCTAATCACAGTGTTGTTGAATAAATACCACAAGCTTGTGGTTATAGTAACATGTATATATATATATATATATATATATATATATATATATATATATATATATATATATATATATATATATATATATATATATATATATATATATATACATATATAATGTATATATATTAGTGCAACTTACTATAGGAGCAAAGTGATTGCAAAGGATCAAGAAGACTGGAGAGTAAGACACAGCAAGGGAGCAGCAGAGAGCAACAACGAGACCCCCACTTCTCTGCCAGACACTTGTAATATTCACCTAGTTGGAGGTGCAATAGCACCAGTCTCTGCATGCTGGAAACTGAGAGTCATTCATTTCTGTAAGCTATCAGAATTATAGTAAATAGCATTTACTATTGCTTAATAGCATTTATTGAAGTGTAGGTGAGTTAAGGCAGGGCATGATGGCAGGCTAGTGTGGGGCTCCACCAGTACATACACAAACAAACGTGCACCTGTGAGTACCCACGCACACACACACACACACACACACACACACACACACACACACACACACACACACACACACACACACACACACACACACACACACACACACACATGCAAGTGTTTCCTCAGGCACTGGTAGAAGCAGAGAGTAGACTTAGTATCACTGATAGGTAAATTGGCTAAGGGGAAGCAAATAAGGAGGGTTATTTTCTGGGCACACACACACACAGACACTTGGTAGCTAGGAATCTAGGAGGTAGGCATTCTAGGAAGAAGAATAAACATACAAGGAACCAGCATGTAGGCGGTTGGGTCATCATCAGGTCACAGTCAGGCCAGAGAACCACATGTACAAGTACAAACATTCTGAGTCAGTATTTATTCATGGACTTCAGGAGAGCGACGGGAAGACACAATGAAAGATGACAGAAAGAAAAATGGGAGATTGAAAACATAATCACAGAAATAGGCAAAGAGGATATGACTGAGATGTTAAACTTTCAGAGAATAGGAGGGTACTTGGAGGAGAGAAACTGGCCGGTCAGACTGATTTTCAAGACAGAAATAGAGTGGAACAGATCCTGCGAGAGAAACCACGGCTAAAGGAATCATCAACATACAAGAGGGTGTCCCTAGACCACTGCAGAACAAGTACAGAATGACAGCAGCTGAGGGAGAAGACACAGAAACGAAAGGTGCTAGGAAGAGAGACAAGGACAGAGTCAGCAGAGGACAACCAGAGCCAGGCAGAGCAACAAGTGCAATCACACACACAACCACCATCAGAACCCCACAGCTAAACACACTATCCCAACACAAACCACAATCCACACTTACAGCCCCCAGCTCACACTATGCTGGAGAAGAGTGATGGAGGTCCTAGAAAGAAATGAGCTTATCAACGACAACCAGCACGGTTTCGGAGACGGGAAATCCTGTGTCACAAACCTACTGAGTTCTATGACAGGGTGACAGAAGTAAAACAAGAGAGAAAGGGGTGGGTAGATTGCGTTTTCTTGGACTGTAAGAAGGCTTTTGACAGTTCCACACAAGAGATTAGTGCATAAGCTAGAGGACCAGGCAAATATAACAGGGAAGGCACTGCAATGAATCAAGGAATACCTGTCGGGAAGGCATCAGCGAGTCATGGTACGTTACGAGGTGTCAGAGTGGGTGCCTGTGATAAGCGGGGTTCCACAGGGGTCAGCCCTAGGACCGGTGCTGTTTCTGGTAAATGTGAACGACATGACGGAAGGAATAGACTCAGAAGTGTCCCTGTTTGAAGATGATGTGAAGTTGATGAGATAGCGGGGATATGATGACGATATATAAAATACTGAGAGGAATTAATTGACATGGTTGACAGAAACATGATGTTCCAGAGATGGGACACAGCAATAAGGGGTCACAATTAGAACTTGAAGACTCACATGAATCACAGGGATGTTAAGAAGTATTTCTTCAGTTACAGAATTGTCGGGAAGTGGAACAGTCTGGATAGTGATGTAGATGAGGCAGGATCCATACATAGCTTTGATAAAGCTCATACAGCAGGAAGAGTGACCTAGTAGCGACCAGTGAAGAGGCCGGGCCAGGAGCTGTGAATCGACCCCTGCAACCACAACTAGGTGAATACAACTGAGTACACACACCAAGGACCTCTCTTTTTTCCACTGATTTCTCAAAACAGCTTCTTTAGGATGCAATGGTGTATTGTCGATATTTATGAGGAACGGACACGGGTGAAGAGCAAAGTTTTTGCCTTTTAGACATCAGTTGAGATATCAGGTGACATCAACTTACTTAGCGGAAGGGTCAATTTAGTTTTGTGGTATGCATTTTCCAAAATATCATCTTTTATAAATTTGAGAAAATTTCCAAACAATAATGATTGGATTCACATCTTCAAGGGTAAACTTCACCTGCATTGAAAATATTATGCCACACTGCATTTTTTTCCTTATGCATACATTGATGTAGAAGAGACTGAGTTTATGTGACGCAGTGGATACTTGACTCAGGTCACGAAATGACCGAAGCTCTTGTAGTTTTTTAGTTTTAGGACGTTTTAAATGCCAGGATTACTTAGGTCTCATTAACTGACAGTATCAGACTTTATTAACTGCAAGAATTATCAAGAATTTATTAACTGCCGGGATTGTCAAGGCCTTATTAACTGCCAGAATTACCTAGTCCTTATTAACTGCCAGGAATACCAAGAACTTATTAACTACCAGGATTACCAAAGCTTTATTAATTGCCAGGATTACCAAGACCTTATTAACTGCCAGGATTACTAAGGCCTTATTAATTGCCAGGATTACTAAGGCCTTATTAATTGCCAGGATTACCAAGGTCTTTTTAACTGCCAGGATTACCAAGACCTTATTAACTGCCAGGATTACTAAGGCCTTATTAATTGCCAGGATTACAAAGGTTTTATTAATTACCAGGACTACTAAGACTTTATTAACGGCCAGGATTACCAAGGCTTTATTAACTGTCAAGATTACCTAGTTATTATTAACCACCAGTATTACCAAGGCCTTACTGCCAGGATTACCTAGGCCTTTTTTACTGACAGGATTACATAGTCCTTATTAACTGCCAGGATTACCAAGGCCTTACTAACCATCAGGATTACCAAGACCTTAACTGCCAGAATTACCAAGGCCTTACTAGTTGCCAGGATTACCAAAACCTTATTAACTGCCAGTATTATCAAGATCTTGTTAACTGCTAGTATTACCAAGACCTTATTAACTGCCAGTCTTACCAAGACCTTATTAATTACCAGGATTACCAAGACCTTATTAATTGCCAGGATTACTGAGACCTTATTAACTGCCAGGATTACTGAAACCTTATTAACTGCCAAGATTATCAAGACCTTATTAACTGCTAGGATTAGCTAGTCTTTATTAACATCCTGGACTAGAAAGGCCACAATATAGCAGACAACAACAAACATGTAATATTACATAGTTATGGATTAAACTAAACTATCGCTGTATATCACCGCTGAATGACCCAACTGGGATTACCGCTTTCCCAGGATATAATACCCTCGGTGTACATATACTCCACCTATCGGTGGAGACACTAAGTTCCGTACCAGTCTGTGTATGCGCACTGCGGTACATCGCTTAGTTAACGTATACTGAGTGACACATATATACTCAGTGTATTTACACAATGTTACATAAATACTCAATGTATCTACAGTGAGTAGCACACTACTCAATGTGTATAAATAGAGGGGTAGACGACATGGGCGCTGTGATTGCGGCTGCTGCGGACCTTACTCTCTCTCTCTCTCTCCCTGCTTATAAATCCGTACCGCTCGTTACTACGCCTGACAAACGTTGCTGGTCTTACGAGTTTTACACACTTCATGGATTATAACTTTGGGGCTAATGAAGTCTCAGTTGAATTGTGATATCTGTGCACTTGTGGCAAGAGTGCTATTGAAAGAATGATGGTGAATGTGTTGCCTTGTTTCTCGACTTGCCCTTCCTCGTTGAGGACGGCCGGTGTGTCACCAGAAATACAAGAATTAAAATATTTGACATCCCGTCTCATAGTGTTAATTTCCATTGTAACAGCGTCTCTGTCACTTGTGAAGGTTTAGTATTTTGTAAATTAGCGTTCTGCAGGGGATCATGGACTAGGCCTCCTCATACTCAAGGAATATGTAGCCTTCCTTTACTTTCTTGCTTAACACTAGTCGGTGTACCACATAAAGCGGGGTTAATTTCGTAGTTTTTTTTTTTTATCTGAATCTATGTTGATTATCTATAACAAAGCATATTTTTTTCTATTTCTCTTGCTATCTTATCTCTTAGGCTTTCTCAGTGACCTTAAGTTTTTGGTAGGAGAGACAGTGAAGCAACAAGTGAATGGAGAGGCGCATAAAACAGCGTAAATCTTCATTATAACGACGTTTCGATCAAGGGAAGCAAAGCGTTATTTTGATAATGGAATATAAATATTTTCTATCCGTCATTTCATCTGCCTCTCAGGTATGCATGTCAGTGTTACAAGTGTGTTGTTTAGCACTGTCTGGCTCTCTCCTTTAAAACACATGCTACAATCGCAGTTTTCCAGCCCTTTGGCGGTTCTGTTTTCCTCAGTGAGGTACTGCAGTTCTATCTTTGCACCTGTGTGTGTACTTACCTATTTGTACTCACCTGTTTGTAGTTGCAGGGGTCGATTTTTAGCTCTTGGCCCCGCCTCTTCGCCGATCGCTACTAGGTCCACTGTCTGTCCCAGAGCCTTATCGTACCTCTTCTTAAAGGTATGCATGGATCCTGCCTCCACTACTTCATTCTCCAGATTATTCCACATCTTGACAACTCTAAGGCTGAAGAAGTGTTTCCTAACATCCCTATGACTTATCTGAATTTTTAATTTCCAGTTATGTCCCCTTGTCACTGTGTTCCATTTCTGAAACATTCTGGCCTTGTCCACCCTGTCACTTCCTCTCAGTATTTTGTACGTCGTTATCATGTCCCCCTATACCTCCTCCTGTCCTCCAGTGTGTGTGTGTGTGTGTGTGTTAGTTAGTTAGCGTGTGTGTGTGTATGTGTGTGTGTATGTGTGTGTGTGTGTGTGTGTCTGTGTGTGTGTGTGTATGTGTGCATGTGTGTGCGCGCGCGCGCGCGCGCGCGTGTGTGTGTGTGTGTGTGTGTGTGTATGATAGCAACATACAAAGTTTGTATATTTTCACATCTCTCATCCTGGTATCAGCCAGCGTGGTCATCCTGGTATCAGCCAGCGTGGTCATCCTGGTATCAGGCAGCGTGGTCATCCTGGTATCAGCCAGCGTGGTCATCCTGGTATCAGCCAGCGTGGTCATCCTGGTATCAGCCAGCGTGGTCATCCTGGTATCAGGCAGCGTGGTCATCCTGGTATCAGCCAGCGTGGTCATCCTGGTATCAGGCAGCGTGGTCATCCTGGTATCAGGCAGCGTGGTCATCCTGGTATCAGCCAGCGTGGTCATCCTGGTATCAGGCAGCGTGGTCATCCTGGTATCAGGCAGCGTGGTCATCCTGGTATCAGGCAGCGTGGTCATCCTGGTATCAGGCAGCGTGGACATCCTGGTATCAGTCAGCGTGGTCATCCTGGTATCAGGCAGCGTGGTCATCCTGGTATCAGCCAGCGTGTTCATCCTGGTATCAGGCAGCGTGGTCATCCTGGTATCAGGCAGCGTGGTCATCCTGGTATCAGCCAGCGTGGTCATCCTGGTATCAGGCAGCGTGGTCATCCTGGTATCAGCCAGCGTGGTCATCCTGGTATCAGCCAGCGTGGTCATCCTGGTATCAGGCAGCGTGGTCATCCTGGTATCAGCCAGCGTGGTCATCCTGGTATCAGCCAGCGTGGTCATCCTGGTATCAGCCAGCGTGGTCATCCTGGTATCAGGCAGCGTGGTCATCCTGGTATCAGCCAGCGTGGTCATCCTGGTATCAGCCAGCGTGGTCATCCTGGTATCAGGCAGCGTGGTCATCCTGGTATCAGCCAGCGTGGTCATCCTGGTATCAGGCAGCGTGGTCATCCTGGTATCAGGCAGCGTGGTCATCCTGGTATCAGGCAGCGTGGTCATCCTGGTATCAGGCAGCGTGGTCATCCTGGTATCAGGCAGCGTGGTCATCCTGGTATCAGCCAGCGTGGCCATCCTGGTATCAGGCAGCGTGGTCATCCTGGTATCAGCCAGCGTGGTCATCCTGGTATCAGCCAGCGTGGTCATCCTGGTATCAGGCAGCGTGGTCATCCTGCTATCAGCCAGCGTGGTCATCCTGGTATCAGGCAGCGTGGTCATCGCTGCACCGCTTCTTGTCTTCCCACCCCGCTGTTTTCTGTAACCTACTGATCATCCCTCCTCCCTTCTACCGCCTGATACCCTCGCTTCCTTCCCTACCCTGCAGCGCTGTATAGCCCTTGTGGCTTAGCGCTTCTTTTTTATTACAATAATAATAATAATACAAAATATTCAGGTGTTTTTAGATGTGTTGGACCACACAGCTGCTGCACCAGTAATATATAATATAAAGAACATTTTTAATGATTCTTCATCTATATTTCATAGCTTTCCTGTACAGCATTTAAAATTGTCACGGTTACGTAAACATGATCCCAACTTGATTTTTGGGGGCTAACAACACCTTGTCCCTTCATTGTCTGTCTGATACTAACAAAATTTTGTCACAGTCTGTATTCATGTGGTTTAATTTTGTTGTCTCTCCTTTCCATTACATGGCTCTTTTCTACAATAGGTTCCATTATCCGTCTATCACTCAAATTGCTTGATTTATCCAAATTATCCTGTAGTGATTTACAGACATTTTTACTGTTTATTTTTCTTAAGATTTTTACCATTACCTGCAGAAAATATTCTTATTGTTTTCTAATCCTTCTGGAAAGTCATTTGTAAATTACAGAGGTTATTAGAGGAAGAACAAGCCTTTGTGGTGCTCCATCCGCGACTTTCCCCCACGAGGACATTGTCTCTCATGTAACTGTGTGTGTGTGTGTGTGTGTGTGTACTCACCTATTTGTACTCACCTATTTGTGGTTGCAGGGGTCGAGTCTTAGCTCCTGGCCCTGGCTCTTCACTGGTTGTGTGTGTGTGTGTGTGTGTGTGTGTGTGTGTGTGTGTGTGTGTGTGTGTGTGTGTGTGTGTGTGTGTGTGTGTGTGTGTGTGTGTGTGTTTGTGTAAGTGTCTACGTATTCATACATACATGGATATCATCATGATTCAAGAGGGAGTATTTCTCGTCCTGGTTTTGGACATTTACTCTCTGTGCTATTTTCTTCCGGCAGCGTAGCCATTATGGAGAGAAGCCTCTTAGAGTGATAAGATGGGACCAACCCAATGTTTCGTCGCTCTCTAGAATGGTTCCCGAGGAAGCTCTACTGGCACCGGTCTCCCTCCCCCTCCCCCTCTTCTTCTTCTTCTTCTTCTTCTTCTTCTTCTTCCTGTCTCCCGAGCTCTCCTCTCTCTCTACTCTATGAAGAAATTTTTGATTTACCAAAATATGAATTTTACAGCTAAACTGTGAGACAAAATATTAGAGCTGAATATTTACGATTCTTGTACTTGAGACTACGACTATTTGCGATAATAATAATAATAATAATAATAATAATAATAATAATAATAATAATAATAATAATAATAATAATAATAATAATAATAATAATAATAATAATAATAATAATAATAATAATAATGTGCGGACTGACTTGATGAATCTGCAAAATATAAATAAAATACCAACAATTTTTAATTGTCGCCATTGACAAATCTCTGTACATATTCCGCCCCAACAAATGGTTGTTCTCCAAGAGTTTAATAAGGAGAGACATGAGTGGGGAGAAATTAGACATGATGATAATATCTTCGTCAGGAACGAAGTCCTGACACTGTTCTTTGCCAGATAGCTTCAGAAGGAGTGTAGGAGTTTCTGCAAATGTACTATTTACAGTCCTATGGCAGATGCTGCCTTATCACGGGGGCACGGTGAGTCTTCTTCGGGTCAAGTAGAGTACCATGTATTGCCCTACATCAGGGGTAGGCTTATGACAAAGATATGGTGAATCTTCTTCAGCACAAGTGGTGTAGCAGACGCCCTGCTATGATTGTAGCAGGACCCTGTAGTTGGAGCACAGCACGTCGTCGATTAAAGTGGTGACTTCGGTGCAGTGTGTACGATGATCTGATCCATCGCCACTCATACAGAGCTGGTAGGGAGTGGCAAAGCTGCAGGTGAGGTGTGATAAATCTATCCCCAATAAATGTCATTAGCCAGAAACTTTTACGCACCAACTTTCACCAAAAATTCCCAGAATTATCATTCATTAACTCTATAATGAGTTACCTATCATCTTAATTTTCAAGTGGGCCGTGTCAGGTATCTCTGTACCCAAACATACGTGCCATGGGCACATCCAGAGATGACTCATTAAATCGTAATGACACGACTGCAAACCATACCATGGGCGGGGGTTTGACGAATCTTGTAGCCAGCTGGCCCAGTGGCTAGCGCGTCGGTCTGGAGTTTTATGATTCTAATCGCGGGTTCTATCCTCGCCCGTGGTATGGTTTACATCCAGAGGTGCTGCCATTCCTGGCACATAGTCGCACTCCACCTTTGATCGTGTTGGGTAAAATGACACAGGTGCAACTAATGTGGCATTTTCTTTTGGCAACGTTTCAATCTCCAGGAGCTTGAGGGAAACGTTGCCAAAATAAAATTTCACATTAGTTATATCTGTATCCTTTCACCTAACATTTCGTCAGTAATTCTACCATTATTACCTCTGATCGTGTTGCCTCACAGACTCTTCCTTAGATTCCATATAATCTCACATAATCTTCATATAATCTCAGATGCTTTCTCTTCATCCTCCTTCCCCCAAAGAAGTGGTGCCAGAAAGCTAGTATTAAGCAATATATAACCAATGAAATTATCAACTAAATTACTAAAATTTACAAGATTTCCCACTTATTTCCTGACAAGATATTGCCATATCATAAATATTGACTAAACGTCCAAAACTACTGACATTACCACTTCAAGGGAAACATTCCCTCTACAATATTTAAAAAAAAAAAAAAATTTTACAGCAAATATATACAATATACTTATTCTCAAGAGTACAAAACCTTACAAAACATTTAATATGTACATACGTAATCATACAAAATAAAAAAATTCCCCCAAAATTCCTTAATATAATCTATAGCCTTATTTCTACACAAACTATACTCACCTTCTATTCCCCTCAGGGAAGGTTCCTTGATGTTGGTGAGGGACTCTTGATTTAGGGAATTGGATCTGTGCTCCAGTTCCCCGAATTAAGTCTGAATGCCTTCCACATCCCCCCAGGCGCTGTATAATCCTACGGGTTTAGCGCTTCACCCTTGATTATAATAATATAATAATAATAATCACCTGCTATTTTAAATATACCAAATATGTTTTGCGCAGTTACTTTTCAAAGGCCAAACTGTCACACATGTTTCACTAATTACACTGTGTAATAAATTATTTTCCGCTGATTTGTATGCGTGTCTTCGATAATGAAGTTTTCTGAGTATGAATCCGGCTCTGGATGTGACACACTCAATTATCTTTTGAGAGATTAAAGTTTATTTATATTTTTCACGCTTTCCATGCGCTTTAATACTAAAGTCTCTTATAGTCTTCATATGTCTTCATCTATTTTTACAATTATTACGGAAATTACGTCTGTAATTGGAATTAATTAAATTAATATTTCATATTAGTGAGATACTTTGAAAAACTTGCAATGTGGGAGATTGTACAGCATACAACAGTATGATACAGTGTATGCCAGGGATGATTTAGGATCATACAACAGTATGATACAGTGTATGCCAGGGATGATTTAGGATCATACAACAGTATGATACAGTGTATGCCAGGGATGATTTAGGATCATACAACAGTATGATACAGTGTATGTCAGGGATGATTTAGGATCATACAACAGTATGATACAGTGTATGCCAGGGATGATTTAGGATCATACAACAGTATGATACAGTGTATGCCAGGGATGATTTAGGATCATACAACAGTATGATACAGTGTATGCCAGGGATGATTTAGGATCATACAACAGTATGATACAGTGTATGCCAGGGATGATTTAGGATCATACAACAGTATGATACAGTGTATGCCAGGGATGATTTAGGATCATACAACAGTACGATACAGTGTTAATCAGGGATGATTTAGGATCATACAACAGTACGGTACAGTGTTAATCAGGGATGATTTAGGATCATACAACAGTATGATACAGTGTTTATCAGGGATGATTTAGGATCATACAACAGTACGATACAGTGTTTATCAGGGATGATTTAAGATCATACAACAGTATGATACAGTGTTTATCAGGGATGATTTAGGATCTCATTACACTGGGATTATTTTCACCGTGATTACATTGTATGAAATCACTGATGTAATGAAACCACTGACTGTAAATTTGTGTTGCAACTGTTCATGCTATGAATAAATGAAATCATTTTGGAGTGTGCACCCCCCAGAAAAATATAATTAAATCGGAAACAAACTTAGATAAACACAACTTTAACTAAAAATATCACCAAATGTTATTTCACATTGTTCTAATATAAATACCTGAGTTTGTATGTTATTTTACAACATTGTAATATTAATAATGTGTTTACATGCAACAAGATCACAGTAAACAGGTGATACCACAATATGCAGAACAACTACTGTGAAAAAAATAGTGAAATTCCAAGCGCTCTCGTGACTTCTCACATTATCAAGGAACTATGGTTGTTCTGCAAGTGTTTACATGTTATTTTACAACATTTTAATATTAATGTATTTGTTTACGTGTTATTTTACGACATTCTAATATTAACATAAAGACTTACGTGTTATTACTCACCCTTGAGGTCATCCTTCAACCTCACCTAACACAGTCTTCTCACCCACCCTTGAGGTCATCCTTCAACCTCACCTAACACAGTCTTCTCATCCACCCTTGAGGTCATCCTTCAACCTCACCTAACACAGTCTTCTCATCCACCCTTGAGGTCATCCTTCAACCTCACCTAACACAGTCTTCTCATCCACCCTTGAGGTCATCCTTCAACCTCACCTAACACAGTCTTCTCATCCACCCTTGAGGTCATCCTTCAACCTCACCTAACACAGTCTTCTCACCCACCCTTGAGGTCATCCTTCAACCTCACCTAACACAGTCTTCTCACCCACCCTTGAGGTCATCCTTCAACCTCACCTAACACAGTCTTCTCATCCACCCTTGAGGTCATCCTTCAACCTCACCTAACACAGTCTTCTCACCCACCCTTGAGGTCATCCTTCAACCTCACCTAACACAGTCTTCTCATCCACCCTTGAGATCATCCTTCAACCTCACCTAGCACAGTCTTCTCATCCACCCTTGAGGTCATCCTTAAACCTCACCTAACACAGTCTTCTCATCCACCCTTGAGGTCATCCTTCAACCTCACCTAACACAGTCTTCTCATCCACCCTTGAGGTCATCCTTCAACCTCACCTAACACAGTCTTCTCACCCACCCTTGAGGTCATCCTTCAACCTCACCTAACACAGTCTTCTCATCCACCCTTGAGGTCATCCTTCAACCTCACCTAACACAGTCTTCTCATCCACCCTTGAGGTCATCCTTCAACCTCACCTAACACAGTCTTCTCACCCACCCTTGAGGTCATCCTTCAACCTCACCTAACACAGTCTTCTCATCCACCCTTGAGGTCATCCTTCAACCTCACCTAACACAGTCTTCTCATCCACCCTTGAGATCATCCTTCAACCTCACCTAGCACAGTCTTCTCATCCACCCTTGAGGTCATCCTTCAACCTCACCTAACACAGTCTTCTCATCCACCCTTGAGGTCATCCTTCAACCTCACCTAACACAGTCTTCTCATCCACCCTTGAGGTCATCCTTCAACCTCACCTAACACAGTCTTCTCATCCACCCTTGAGGTCATCCTTCAACCTCATCTAACACAGTCTTCCCATCCACCCTTGAGGTCATCCTTCAACCTCACCTAACACAGTCTTCTCATCCACCCTTGAGGTCATCCTTCAACCTCATCTAACACAGTCTTCTCATCCACCCTTGAGGTCATCCTTCAACCTCACCTAACACAGTCTTCTCACCCACCCTTGAGGTCATCCTTCAACCTCACCTAGCACAGTCTTCTCACCCACCCTTGAGGTCATCCTTCAACCTCACCTAGCACAGTCTTCTCACCCACCCTTGAGGTCATCCTTCAACCTCACCTAACACAGTCTTCTCACCCACCCTTGAGATCATCCTTCAACCTCACCTAACACAGTCTTCTCATCCACCCTTGAGGTCATCCTTCAACCTCACCTAACACAGTCTTCTCACCCACCCTTGAGGTCATCCTTCAACCTCACCTAACACAGTCTTCTCACCCACCCTTGAGGTCATCCTTCAACCTCACCTAGCACAGTCTTCTCACCCACCCTTGAGGTCATCCTTCACCCTCACCTAGCACAGTCTTCTCATCCACCCTTGAGATCATCCTTCAGCCTCACCTAGCACAGTCTTCTCATCCACCCTTGAGATCATCCTTCAGCCTCACCTAGCACAGTCTTCTCATCCACCCTTGAGATCATCCTTCAGCCTCACCTAACATCTTAATTCAATGATCTCTGCAGATTTATACTTTGAATTTTTTTAATGAAATCCTCGGCCCTAATGTACGTGAGTCTCCCTCGACGTCTCTCCCTCTTTCCTTCTTTCACAGCTTCCTTCACCCTCTAGTTCTCTCCTTCCTTTGCAGACTCATTCTCTCCTATATCTTACATTTTCATTTCCCTACATCTGATCCTCCCTTTTCTCCATCTCCCTCATTCCCCTCCTCCCATCCTTTCTTCACAGCTTTATTCTCCTTCTCCTGCTTTCCTTCACAAAAATTCATTCTCCCCCCTCCTCTCTCTCTCTCCCCACTCACCCACACGCTTCATTTTTTCATTCCTTTCCTCTCTTTACCCTCCTTTTTAATATCCTGACCTTCAGTCTCCCTCCCTCACCCTCCCTCTTTCCTCCCTTCGCTCTCTTCTCCCTCCCTTTTATACTCACTCTTTACCGACTTCCCCCTCACTCTCCTTCCTTTCCACCTACTCTCCACCCTCCCTCCTATCGCCGTACCCCTCCCCTCAATCCCCCTACCCCTTTCCTTTCCTCTCTCCCCCTACCACTCACCTTCACTCCTTCCTAATATCCCACTACCCCTCACCCTCCCTCCTATCCACCTTCCCCTCACCTTTCCTCCTTCCACCTACCCCTCACCCTCTTTTTCCCCTACCCTTCCCCCTCCCTCTTCTCCTACCCTTCACTCTCCCTTCCCTTCCAGTCCCCCCCCCCATAAAAAAATATAAATATAACACCTGGAACTCTGCAAATGGAAAAGCGACGACAGAATCTCGTGTTTACCGAGATTAACCAATTTTAATTAATTTCTCCTTTTATTTTTGCTTTCCTGTGAAAAGCGACGTCAAGAAGGTTGTTAGTTTTTAGGACGACAACGGGAAAGATGGGGGCAAGACGGAACTAAGATTAGGGCAAGAGGGGGAAGGGAGAGGGCAAGATGGGAATAACACGGGGCTAAAACGTGGGAAGGAGGGGGGGGGAGAGATAGGAAGGTGTCAGTAAAGATAGAAGAAAGAAGCATGCAAAGATAGGAGACAGATTGAGGTGCAAGACACAGAACAACACTTGACTCTAAGTGAAGATTGGGGGTTGCCCTCTTGGACCCAGCTGAACCTGAGACCATTAAACATATCACACTTTCTCTCTTTCCCTCTCTCTCCATTCCCTCCCTCTCCGTTAGCTAGCGTATTTATCTCACGGTTAGCTGACGGAGGATCGAACCTCTACCTTCCTTGCGCTCAATGACCCACACGAGTATAGTGAGTGATTCACATTAACTGAAAAATAATGATTTATAGTTCCCTTTCTCTCTCTCTCTCTCTCTCTCTCTCTCTCTCTCTCTCTCTCTCTCTCTCTCTCTCTCTCTCTCTCTCTCTCTCTCTCGTTTACGCTTCAGCATTCTACAAGATTAAAGCTTGTAGATGAATGGTTCAGAGAACCGACATGTTGATAAATTAGACACATGTGCAACTCTTGGGTATCTTTATTGAGGAAACGTTTCGCCACACAGTGGCTTCATCAGTCCATACATAGGAGAAACTTGAAGAACAGGAGGAGAATGAGGTAATCAGTCCCTCAACCTTGAGTCGATGTGTTCAGTCCATCAATCTTGAGTAGAATACGGCAGATGAGCGGAGAAGCAGCTTATAAACCGTATGGCAGGAGAGGTGTAGCAGTCATAGGTAGTGTCACATTTGTTCAATGTGGAAGTAGGTTGTGCCCAAGAATTAGGCAAGCGAAGAATTCCTAAGTATTAAGATCCCAAGAAGTTGCAGTGTCTGACAGGTTTGTAGATGAATGGTTCAGAGAACCGACATGTTGATAAATTAGACACATGTGCAACTCTTGGGTATCTTTATTGAGGAAACGTTTCGCCACACAGTGGCTTCATCAGTCCATACATAGGAGAAACTTGAACAGGAGGAGAATGAGGTAATCAGTCCCTCAACCTTGAGTCGATGTGTTCAGTCCATCAATCTTGAGGTATTCTACTCAAGATTGATGGACTGAACACATCGACTCAAGGTTGAGGGACTGATTACCTCATTCTCCTCCTGTTCTTCAAGTTTCTCCTATGTATGGACTGATGAAGCCACTGTGTGGCGAAACGTTTCCTCAATAAAGATACCCAAGAGTTGCACATGTGTCTAATTTATCAAGATTAAAGCTGAGATGCTCTGTATATTTCA
>NC_091299.1:35534222-35569222 GCF_038502225.1 Cherax quadricarinatus
ATGGATTTAGAAAAGGCATATGATAGAGTGGATAGGGGAGCAATGTGGCAGATGTTGCAAGTATATGGAATAGGTGGTAAGTTACTAAATGCTGTAAAGAGCTTTTATGAGGATAGTGAGGCTCAGGTTAGGGTGTGTAGAAGAGAGGGAGAATACTTCCCGGTAAAAGTAGGTCTTAGACAGGGATGTGTAATGTCACCATGGTTGTTTAATATATTTATAGATGGGGTTGTAAAAGAAGTAAATGCTAGGGTGTTCGGGAGAGGGGTTGGATTAAATTATGGGGAATCAAATTCAAAATGGGAATTGACACAGTTACTTTTTGCTGATGATACTGTGCTTATGGGAGATTCTAAAGAAAAATTGCAAAGGTTAGTGGATGAGTTTGAGAATGTTTGTAAAGGTAGAAAGTTGAAAGTGAACATAGAAAAGAGTAAGGTGATGAGGGTATCAAATGATTTAGATAAAGAAAAATTGGATATCAAATTGGGGAGGAGGAGTATGGAACAAGTGAATGTTTTCAGATACTTGGGAGTTGACGTGTAGGCGGATGGATTTATGAAGGATGAGGTTAATCATAGAATTGATGAGGGAAAAAAGGTGAGTGGTGCGTTGAGGTATATGTGGAGTCAAAAAACGTTATCTATGGAGGCAAAGAAGGGAATGTATGAAAGTATAGTAGTACCAACACTCTTATATGGATGTGAAGCTTGGGTGGTAAATGCAGCAGCGAGGAGACGGTTGGAGGCAGTGGAGATGTCCTGTCTAAGGGCAATGTGTGGTGTAAATATTATGCAGAAAATTCGGAGTGTGGAAATTAGGAGAAGGTGTGGAGTTAATAAAAGCATTAGTCAGAGGGCAGAAGAGGGGTTGTTGAGGTGGTTTGGTCATTTAGAGAGAATGGATCAAAGTAGAATGACATGGAAAGCATATAAATCTATAGGGGAAGGAAAGAGGGGTAGGGGTCGTCCTCGAAAGGGTTGGAAAGAGGGGGTAAAGGAGGTTTTGTGGGCGAGGGGCTTGGACTTCCAGCAAGCGTGCATGAGCGTGTTAGATAGGAGTGAATGGAGACGAATGATACTTGGGACCTGACGATCTGTTGGAGTGTGAGCAGGGTAATATTTAGTGAAGGGATTCAGGGAAACCGGTTATTTTCATATAGTCGGACTTGAGTCCTGGAAATGGGAAGTACAATGCCTGCACTTTAAAGGAGGGGTTTGGGATATTGGCAGTTTGGAGGGATATGTTGTGTATCTTTATACGTATATGCTTCTAAACTGTTGTATTCTGAGCACCTCTGCAAAAGCAGTGATAATATGCGAGTGTGGTGAAAGTGTTGAATGATGATGAAAGTATTTTCTTTTGGGGATTTTCTTTCTTTTTTGGGTCACCCTGCCTCGGTGGGAGACGGCCGACTTGTTGAAATATATATATATATATATATATATATATATATATATATATATATATATATATATATATATATATATATATATATGTGTGTGTGTGTGTGTGTTTGTGTGTGTGTTTGTGTGTGTGTGTGTGTGTGTGTGTGTGTGTGTGTGTGTGCGTGTGTGTGTACTCACCTAGTTGAGGTTGCAAGGGTCGAGTCCAAGCTCCTGGATCCGCCTCTTCACTGGTCGCTACTAGGTCACTCTCCCTAAACCGTGAGGTTCAGGGAGAGTGTAACATGTCCAGTGTAACATGTCCAATGTAACATGTCCAGTGTAACATGTCCAGTGTAACATGTCCAGTGTAACATGTCCAGTGTAACATGTCCAGTGTAACATGTCTAGTGTAACATGTCCAGTGTAACATGTCCAGCGTAACATGCCCAGTGCAAAATGTCCATTGTTACTGAGCACTTGATGATCAATGCACTGATGGCCGAGTGGATTAGGGCGTCTCGAAATTTTGGTACACTTCTCACGAGGCGTGCTGAAGGATCGGGGGTTCGATTCCTGGCCAGTCGCAGTTCTGTTATTTGCTTAAAATCACTCGATCGTGGATGTACACACACACACGCACGCACACATACGCACATCCACGATCGAGATGATTTAAGCAAATAACAGTGCTGCGACTGGCCGGGAATCCTAGGTAGTAGGTTGGTAGACAGCAACCGCCCAGGGAGGTACTACCGTCCTACTGGATTACTTGTGTCTTTTTTTTTTGTCTCATAAACATGCAAGATTTCAGGTACGTCTTGCTACTTCTACTTACACTTAAGTCACTCTACACATACATGTACAAGCGTATATATATATACACATCCCTCTGGGTTTTCATCTATTTTCTTACTAGTTCTTGTTCATGTTTATTTCCTCTTATCCCCTTGAGGAAGCGGAACAGAATTCTTCCTTCGTAAACCATGCATGTCTTAAGAGAGGACTAAAATGCCAGAAAAAAGGGGCTAGTAACCTCTTCTCCTGTATACATTACTAAATTTAAATAGAGAAACTTTTGTTTTTGGGGGGCCACCCTGCCTCGGTGGGACACGACCAGAAGAAATATATATATATATATATATATATATATATATATATATATATATATATATATATATATATATATATATATATATATATATATATATACACTTTAGGGTGACTCACTTATCCGGTCAAGCGTGTGGAAGGCTAGCTGCAGGATTTTCAAGGATAACTCCTGATCAGAGAGGCTGACCAGGTCAAGACTGAACAGGATTCAGTGTGAATACTTATGGAGAAATTCAGTGAAGCGAGAAGACATTCCAGTGCATCGTTTTAACGTAAATAGTGGGAGTGTTGTGCAGTTTGTGTGAAAAGTTTTGAGTAGTTGGGAAGACAACCAATGTGGGAAGTGAAGGGTGAAGGAGGGTTTCATATACACATCTAACTCCAGCATCATGCACCCAGTTAACTTATAGATAAGTGTATGTCGACATACGGAAGAATTGAGTTTGTGTGGTGGGAGACAGTGTGGAGTTGAGTGTATGAAGTGAGTGACCACCAAGTACCGTCTCCCGCACGCGACGGGTGCTGGGGTGAGAGGCGTGGGGAGTAGGTAGTGAGGAGGAATTTGATATTAAGTACAGGTACAGGTATACATATATACAGTTTCATAAATTATCACACACAGCTGCATGTGTAGATTACCTCGGATAACCCAAGACAGACAAAGCTACTTATTTCCACTGTACTGTGCATATACCACTAAGTTACCAGTGCACATCTCCACATCTTTCACGATGTGCGTGGGAGACAAATAATACTGGGTTTATCGTAAATAAGACAACGTGGACAATATATATTATGCAAGCCCTAACACTCTTCCCCAGCCTGCCACTCCCCTTCCCACCACTAATGTCCCACCAAGCCAACAGCTAACAGCCAAGGTAATGGTCCGGCTGGTAATGTTAGGAGAGGTAAGTGTCGATCGTGTTTACAGGTTTCTGGCCTCAACACTAATGGTTCCCTCCGCTAACACGGTAGCTGCCCTGGTTCAGGATGTCCTCCCATGGAAATTGATGACCTTCAGCCACCTCAAGCACCTGAACATGCTCCAACAGATCTCATCTCCTTAGATAATATCTTAGAGAAAATCAAAGCAACAGTTACCAGTTTCCACCCACATTTTCCCAAAGCAGCCCGTCCACACGCAGTTGAGAAACTCATATACATGAAGAAAACAGACAATGGTTGCACTATACTAAATGTTCCACCAACCATCACGACATGACACAACTAGCTACATTTTGGCAATGTCTGCTTAACTGTGCCGGAAAGAGGTGGTAAGTCGCTAGCCTCGACGATCATTAGAACATTAAGAGATTTTCCCAGAACTGACACATTCATTTGCCTTCCCCATCAACACAAAAATGGAAGAGGCAGATCCCCTGATCGTTCCACCGACAGTGAGAAAATCAGAGTCGAGGTAAGCAAAAATACTGAAGAGGGCAACAGAGTGGGGTCACCCAGAATAATTACCAGCAAAGACACAGTTGCCTCCAGGGATGGGGCACCAGCAATTCTAACACCTCAGCCCTCACTGTCGAACAACTGTTTGTGCAAGACTCAGACGTTTACAAAGCAATTATGTTGTTCCTGTCTGGCACTGCTGCGGGTTACACTGGAATAGGATCCCAGTATTTAAAAGAAATAGTTAATCCAGTTCTGGGGGAAACCACACACACACTGTTCTCTATTGTCACAGGGTTCGTTATCAACATCTTGGCTGATCTGATTTCTGATTTTCTGATTTTTGGTGCATCACTGTGTCCCCTAAAAAAAAGGCAGAGGAATTGGGCCATTTGCTGTAGGCAACACTCTTTGCCACCTCGTTTCTAAAGTTGATGCCCCAAGTATCTGCACAGAGGCAGCCATGATACTTCAACCAAACCAGCTTGGCTTTGGGGTTCATCAAGGCAGCGAAGCAGCAGTTCATACAACAACGGCGTATATCAACAACCTGCCTGAGGACAATGCAACAGTAAAATTAGATTTCAAGAAAACATTTTATCTCCTGAAAAGAGATGTGTTATTAACCGCTGAACAAGAATATTTCTCTAGTCTCTTTCATTTTGTTTCAGATGGATACAGCAAGGAGTCGATGCTCCTGTTTGGGAAACATGAAATCATTTCATCAGGGGGTGTCCAGCAAGGGAATTCTCTCGCCTCATTTCTCTTCTGCATAGCGGCCAGGGAAATCACTGTCAGATTGACCACTGAGCCAAACATCTGGTTCCTGGATAATGGCACATTGGCAGGCACAAAGGAGTCCCTTCCAGATGATCTTGCCCAGAGGGAGAGGAAATGAGCCTCATTCTTAATTCATCCAAATGTGAAATCATCTCAGCCAGTCAACATGTGATCGACGCAGCGAGATTCATACTACCAGGTGAATCAGTCATTGTCCCCTCAAATAGTGTCTTGCTTGGAGAACCTCTTGGAACAGATGTCATTGACTCAGTTCTCAAGAAGAAACTGGACGATTTAAGAAGGATGGAACAGCGAATAGGCAATCTAGACACACACGATGCCTTGCACCTTCCAAAAGTACTCAGCCTTACTCTACAAAACGGCCAGTGGGACCAAGCTACACTTCTGGTCGGACTAAGAGGTATTACTGTCCTCAAAACATTACAGATTCCACTCTGCTTTCCTGTCTCTGTGTGGCATCCAGTGAATTTGTAGTAGCGAGTATCGGAACACCTCAGGGGCAATGTTGGAAAGCTTGTGACCAAAAGCTCAATAATGGAGCCAGGCTTTGGGATATTCTAAACGACTGCGCAACCAGACTTGCTCCCCCGAACAATTACAAACATTCGCACTGGGATGTCCCAATAATGGAGAATATAGTCTCAACAATGCTTCAGATTTTATCAGGGAAGGGCAAAACCCGCCTCCCTCGTGAGGAAGATTTCCTGTTAGCTGTCCCCAACTCCTCCCGATACACGCCTCGACCCGCAGATCATCAGCACTGGTGTTGCTCTTAATCTTGCCACTTTTATCCGTGTCGATCACAAATATAACTGCGGCACTTTATTGATCTCTACTAGGTCCTCTCTCAATGCTCCATGAGCTTTATCATACCTCGTCTTAAAACTATATATGGTTCCTGCCTCCAATATATTGCTTGCCAGACTATTCCACTTCCTGACAACTCTATGACTAAAGAATTACTTCCTAACATCTCTTTGCCTCATCTGAGCCTTCAACTGTGTGTGTGTGTATGTGTACTCACCTAATTGTGGTTGCAAGGGTCGAGACTCAGCTCCTGGCCCCGTGTGTATGTGTGTGTGTGTGTGTGTGTGTGTGTGTGTGTGTGTGTGTGTGTGTGTGTTTGTGTGTGTGTGTGTATGTGTGTGTGTGTAATGATAAATGCGCCGTGAGTTTCTGGACTCTAAACTTGCGAGATTCAGCGTGTAATTTTATCACTAGCACAAATAATTAGAGGATTCTGGCTGCTACCCAGATTTTTGCTATTTATTTGCATTTTTCCACAATAAAGAGTTTTTTTCTGTATTAAGCAAAGTTGGAGGAATGAGAGACAAAACAAGGCGGTCCGCACAACGGCGGAGCTCTCCTTGGCTGACCTTCCCGGCACTAAAGCTTTTCTTATGTCAGGGATTCAAGGAGACGGACGTCTTCCACTTTTATTGCCACCGACAATAACTTTCAGTCACTCTTGCATCTAGCCATAGAGTTTGTCTTTATGGATCTTGGACTTGTTCTTAACTCAGCACTTTCTACTAGTAAATGTCCACTTAGTAGATAAATTGTATCCTCTGTGAATGTTCCAGTGGGACGATATTGGCCATAAACCATTAACTTGTACAACTTACACGTCTTGATGCGAGATTTCTTCACGTGCATAATTTTCACACAGAATTAAGCCAGTCTGGGATTCCTCTTCGCCAAGGTGCATGTATGTGAAGATCTCTGTTCCGAGTATATAAAAACCAAGACTTTTGTACCAGCCCTACGCCTTGTTTTTAAAATCAGCTGCGTCAGTGCAGCGATGACATACTGCCGATGAAGAAACCATTTGTTCTAAGAAGTGACTGATGAAGGAATGTTGTTTGTTATCAATACTGCCCGAGAACAAGTTGTCTCATACTATGGCGACGAATACCGAGCAAAGTTCTCGTCAGTTCTGGAGAACTGATCGTCCCCCTGGACATGATGGACTCTTCGGTGCAGTATGAACTTTGCGTTCTCATGAACTAGTGTATAAAACCTGTGTGCAAACATCTTCAAGTAGGTCAGTCTCAACTGGGTCGAGAGAAGAGCTGAGGCAATGGGCAGTGCAGTCTGTTAAATATTTATTAGCGAAAACTCTGTGCTGATTAAATCTCTGTGTGTGAGGTACTAGCCAGGGTCACTTACAATTATAATGCACTGAGAGTTAAGTTTCATTAGAAGATAACCTGTGTGTCCTTCAGAAATCTGATCGGAACTGTTTCATTTCACACATAGCTTCCATACAAGTGGAAGTGCACTTGTATGGAAGAATATCTTCCATACAAGTGCATGCTTACTGAACAATTTTAGAAGTCATAAAAATTGGTCATATTCAGTTAGTTGAGTATATATAAACATTCTACAGCATATTTCCAAACTACGTTCATGATCCTTCCAGTTGCACTGCACGTATGCATTCTTGATTCTGTCAAGAAGTCGTTGGTGAGACCGGGGGTCGTAGGGGGGGGGGGGCAGACTGTTCAAAAAAATGGAACATACTAGGTGTGAGCGCTCTAGTGCCTCGTACAGTCTTGCAGCCTCTACTCTCGAGCAGATGCGAAATATATCTAAGTGCTGTAAGCGAGATTTATAAAGCGGTTCATCACAGTCAGTCTGGAATCAAATTTCACCTTAAGCTATCTTCCTCCTCTCCGGGTACCAACACTTTCCCATTCATTCTTACCACTGCTCCGGCATTACCATCATGGTGCCGGAAGACCATAATCATTTGTGTTTTCTCAGAGGCAAATGTAACCTGCCATCATTTTCCTCAGGCTGATATAGCTGAAAGCTGGTGGCTGGTATAATTGAGGGCATCTGACATTTCCTCTTTTGGGTAAGTAAACTGAGATGAGTGGAGGAAAGTTATAGAAGTAGACATTCCATAGCAATGGCCCAAGTTCACTTTCTTGTGGAAAATTGGCGCCAACAGAGTGTCTTGTTGACTCAGTCCCATTGAGAACTAATCTTAAATATCTACCTTGAAGGTAGCGACTTTTCGACAACGAAAGCCGAACCAAAGTTGATCTGAAAGCTTCGTCATATACTGTCGGTGAGGGATATATTTGTGTTGGAATTTGAGGATATGAACAGTGAGGTCACTCACTTGGTTCGAGGACGGCAAGGTCCAAGCAAAGGGTCCACCAATTTCCTTTTTCTCACAGCCAGTTGTGACTAGATTCATCTCTTTCTGTTGGATGGAATTGGCAGTGTCGTAAAGACAGACTTGTGGCCAAATGAGTCAACATAGCCAAGGGGATTTGTAAGTGACAATGCCTTCAGATAGATCACTCACTACTGGGCGAGGGAGGAGCCAGAGATGTGAGTAGGGAAATCAACGAATTTTTTCATGCCAAATACTGCAAGGAGTTTGTATAAGATGATAGTTGAGGTCACCAACAATTAAAATATGTTGGCATTTATGATGAAGCAGAAGAGAGTCTACATTTTCTTTCCAAAAGTTGATGGGGTCTGCTTTCTGCAATTTAGGTTTGTACATTGCACATACTGGTACACAGATACTAGGGTTTATGCATAGCTTCAAGAACATCATTTCCAAATAATTAGTTATGACAACATCAATGAACTGGGCATGGACACTATTAGAAAAAAAACATACGGCAACACTTCCTCTTTGACCTTGTTGTCCCATCTCACCCAAGAGATGGGACAACAAGGGAGTCCTGTCGTCCAAAAGTTTCAACAACTGCGGACATGCAAGTACGACGAGTGTTCACGAAACTGTGCGTGAGTTCACCAACACTGGTAATACAACCTCTAATGTTGGCACACAGAATGCTAATAGACTGGCTCCTCAGGTTGTGTTCAGCTTGAGTGGGTGTGTAAAGTGCCTGCCCTTGAGACAGGAAGGACATCGGGGCAGCCACTGGGACGTAACTTTGTGGCCTTGAATAAGACACAAAAGCCACCTGCTGAGCCAAGCAGTAGTAGTTGAACATTAAAATGGTATAAAATACCGACAGGTTGTTAGGTAAGACACATATGCAACAGTTAGGTATCTTTATTTTGAAACGTTTCGCCTACACAGTAGGCTTCTTCAGTCGAGTACAGAAAAGTTGATAGAAGCAGAAGATACTTGAAGACGATGTAATCAGTCCATCACCCTTAAAGTTTTGAGGTGGTCAGTCCCTCAGTCCCTCTATGGAACAATGCTCTTCTCCAGACTGAGGGACTGACCACCTCAAAACTTTAAGGGTGATGGACTGATTACATCGTCTTCAAGTATCTTCTGCTTCTATCAACTTTTCTGTATTCGACTGAAGAAGCCTACTGTGTAGGCGAAACGTTTCAAAATAAAGATACCTAACTGTTGCATGAACATCAAAATGGTATACAATACCGACAGGTTGTTAGGTAAGACACATATGCAACAGTTAGACAACTTTATTCCGAAACGTTTCGCCTACACAGTAGGATTCTTCAGTCGAATACAGAAAGTAGGCAGGAACAGTAGAGATGTGAAGACGATGTAATCAGTCCATCACCCTTAAAGTCGTAGAATTTGAGGTTGTCAGTCCCTCGGCCTGGAGAAGTTCAGTTCCATAGTCAGCAACTAACTGTTGCATATGTGTCTTACCTAACAGTAGTAGTTGAGTGGGTGACCTGTAAGTGTGTTCACCAATTCTGAGAACCTGCTGGTTTGTTCCGAGAGTAAATCACTAAAGAACTGGTGATAATGTCTGTCAAATTCCTGCTTGTTACTGCAGTGATCTTTATGTCCCTTCTTGTGGCAATAATTGCACTTGGTATCTCGTAGACTGTTGTCAGCGGTGCGCTCCCTCCGGTGACAATGGGAGCACTGCATAACTGCCTGAGAGTGTGGTCTCCTATTTCCTGCATTTCTTATGTTTTCCTGATGATTCAGCAGCTGATTTCTCTGTAGGTTCTGCCGCTTGTGAGCCTGATGAATATGTACCTGGTGGGCGTTTTAATGGGACTGTGTTGGCAAGAGTTGAGACGGATGTGGGTAGCTGCGTCTTTCTCTTCCACGCCTTCATCCAGCTCTACCCCTGATATATCTCTGCTGCTCGAGCTTAGGCCCAACACTCGTTCACGTACAGGGCCAGTTAGCTGATTGTAAGCCACGGCAATCTCCGGTGGGGAGAAACCTGACTCACTCTCTCTCTCTCTCTCTCTCTCTCTCTCTCTCTCTCTCTCTCTTAAGACTTTCCTTCCAGCTTATCTTCCTATCCATCCTTATCCATCGCTCCCAACAATCACAACAATTTCAGCCAATCAGCACCCAATCATCGAAGGAAACTCATACCGGCTCAGTCTCGAACACCTGACATCTCTTCTCTATTATCTTTTCCCTTGCTTATTCCTCTTCTTCCTTTTATTTTAATATTTGGGTTACATGGAAGAGAGAAAATGAGTGAAGGTAAGGAGAACAGAAGTAAAAGGAAAAGGCTGTAACGAAACAATAATAGGATGGAGAGAGGAAATGGA
This sequence comes from Cherax quadricarinatus, assembly GCF_038502225.1. Classification (NCBI taxonomy): domain Eukaryota; kingdom Metazoa; phylum Arthropoda; class Malacostraca; order Decapoda; family Parastacidae; genus Cherax; species Cherax quadricarinatus. The sequence continues at coordinate 35,544,416 of NC_091299.1, forward strand.
GGAACAGTGACAAGAGAAGAGCAAAGGAAAAAGAATGGGTTTATGGATGGGAAACGAGCGAAAAGAGAAAATGAGAAAGGAGGGCATAAGAAATACTGGGGGGGGGGAAGAGTAAAGGAAAAATTATAATCGCAAAAGTATGGTGAGAGGCAGCGGAAGGCGATAACAGAAGAGGAATAAGAAGAAAGGAGCAATATTAAAGGAGAGGCAGCAGGAAGGAGACATTTGTTATAGGAAATGGGAGAGGGAGAATTTCCCTCCAGTTCTCTCACACTCTCTTAATTTACTTGTCTGTGAGTGAGCATGTATATATATATATATATATATATATATATATATATATATATATATATATATATATATATATATATATATATATGTCGTGCCGAATATGTAAAACTGGTCATATATATATATATATATATATATATATATATATATATATATATATATATATATATATATATATATATATATATATATATATATATATATATATGTCGTGCCGAATATGTAAAACTGGTCAATTAGCAAGAACTCATTTAAAATTAATTCCTTTCTAAAATTTTCTTTTATACACTACGAAAGCAAAAGACTTGGCAGACGATGCAACATCCCCCCAATGAAAAGCAGGGGTGTCACTAGCACGTTAAGAGACCATACAATAAGTGTCAGGGGCCCGAGACTGTTCAACTGCCTCCCAGCACACATAAGGGGGATTACCAACAGACCCCTGGCAGTCTTCAAGCTGGCACTGGACAAGCACCTAAAGTCAGTTCCTGATCAGCCGGGCTGTGGCTCGTACGTTGGTTTGCGTGCAGCCAGCAGCAACAGCCTGGTTGATCAGGCTCTGATCCACCAGGAGGCCTGGTCACAGACTGGGCCGCGGGGGCGTTGACCCCCGGAACTCTCTCCAGGTAAACTCCAGGTAATACGTTTAAAGATATATTTTTTTCATTAATGTTGATGTAAAAATTTATAATTTTGCACCAAAAGAAACTTAGAAAACTTACCTAACCTTATTATAACAAGCGCAATTTATTTTAGCCTAACCCAACTAAATATATTTTAGATTTGTTTACAATAATTTAATACTTAACAAACACAGTGAAATATATTTTTTTCGCTAGGGTCAATGATTTTGGCGAAATTATTGCATACACAAATTTTCACTTGTCCTATATGGCAAGATGAACGTTGCTATTTAAGCCAAGATCGCAAGTTCTGCCTATTCGGCACGACATATATATATATATATATATATATATATATATATATATATATATATATATATATATATATATATATATATATATATATATATATATATATGTCGTGCCGAATATGTAAAACTGGTCAATTAGTAAGAACTCATTTAAAATTAAATCCTTTCTAAAATTTTCTCTTTTACGTTTAAAGATATATTTTTTTCATTAATGTTAATGTACAAATTTTTTATTTTGCACCAAAAGAATCTTAGAAAACTTACCTAACCTTACTATAACAAGAGCAATTTATTTTAGCCTAACCCAACTAAATATATTTTAGATTTGTTTACAATAATTTAATACTAAACATACACAATGAAATATATTTTTTTCCGTTAGGTTCAGAATGATTTTGGCGAAATTATTGCATACACAAATTTTCGTTTGTCCTATACGGCAAGATGAGCGTTGCTGTTTAAGCCAAGATCGCAAATTCTGCCTATTCGGCACGACATATATATATATATATATATATATATATATATATATATATATATATATATATATATATATATATATATATATATATATCAATAACAACACTGCGCTAGCCAAGGATTCGAACCCATACTGTACTGGCCTACCTCATGGTAAGCGAGAACCACATGACGCTTTAAACCAAAGGACCACCCAACCCTACAAGAATGGCGCAGCAAACACACAGACAGCTGTTGGGCCGCTATCCGAGGGCATACGGAGGTGTGGGAGCTTTTAAGGTAATATTCTCGCCCATGTTTGGTGTACTAGCTTCAGGAGCAGTATTTATATATTATTGTAATCACGGACGAATGATATTGACCAATAACAACACTGCGCTAGACAAGTATTCGAACCCATTTTGTACACCAAACAGGCGTGAGAATGAAATTAGCTTAGAAGCTCCCACACCTCCGTATGCCCTCGGATGGCGGCCCAACAGCCAGCATTGCTGGCTGCGCCATTCTTGTAGGGTTGGGTGGTCCTGTGGTTTAAAGCGTCATGTGGTTCTCGCTTAACATGAGGTAGGCCAGTACAACATGGGTTCGAATCCTTGGCTAGCGCAGTGTTGTTATTGATCAATACCACTCGTTCTTGGTATATATATATATATATATATATATATATATATATATATATATATATATATATATATATATATATGCAATAAGATCACAGCATACAAATCAACCGCTGTGAAAGAACAGTGAAATTCCAAGCACTTCGTGACTTCTCACATTATCAAGGAATATATATATATATATATATATATATATATATATATATATATATATATATATATATATATATCTAAAGTGTAATGAACACTTGTCAATGGTCAATAATAACCCACGTCGAGATAGACACTCAAGAGATTAAGTGATCTGCATATTTGGACTCCCCGTCTATGTGAGTGTGTACTCCCTATTTGTACTCACCCATCTGTGGTTGCAGGGGTCCATTCACATCTCCTGACCCCCGTCTCTTCGCTGATAGCTACTAGGTCCATGCTCTCTGTGCTTCAAGAACTTTATTGTACCTTTTCGTAATGCTATGTATGAATTCTGCCACCACTACATAACCTCCAGATTGTTCCACTTCCTGACAACTCTGTGACTGAAGAAATACTTCCTAACATCCCTATGACTAATATGGGTTTTCAACTTCCAGTTGTGACCATATGTTGTTGTGTCACATCTCTGAAACATTATGTCCCTATCCACCTTGTCAGTTCCTCTAAGTATTTTATATGTCGGTATCATGTCCTCCCCTATCCCTCAGGTCTTCCAGTGTCGTCAGGCTGAGTTCCCTTAGCCTCTCTCGTAGGACATATCCCTCAGCTCTGGTACTAGTCTTGGTGATAACTTTTGCACTTTCTCTAATTTCTTGATGTGCTTGACCAGGTGTGGGTTCCATACTGGTGCTACATACTTCAATATTCGCCTGACGTACACGGTGTACAGCGTCGCGAATGACTCCTTATTTAGATGTCGAAACGCCCATATGCTGGTTGATATATGTGTGTGAGTGTGATGGAAAAATTATTCCTCTTATAGTTTTCTCTAGTTTTGCTTCCATTAAAATGACTATATTATATTTATTTCATATAGTGTTTGATAATTCAGATTATATCGATATTACTTCGTCTGTTTTGGCTAGTTTCAAGAGTTGTCTTTATTTGATTATGTTCATATCCACTGGCTCCAAAAATCCCTATATCCACTAAACACTTTTCTTCTTTTTCTTCTTTCCATCATTCTTATTCCTTCAAACTTTCTATGTCTATATGAAATTTCCATTTTACTTAACACAGCTCTCGTATCACTAGCATTCGGCCCGCACAATTTATCAATATGTTTGTGTTGCAGAGGTCTGAGCTAAGCTCAGACCTCTGCAACACAACTGTCCTCAAAGAAAACGGCTTGATAAAGCTCCTGGAGAGCGACAAGTTGCCACAGTAAAATGCCACATCAGTTGCACTTGTGTCCTTTTACTTAACACATTCCCATATTGCTCACGAAGTGGACAGACAAAGGACCATATGGAGGACACATTGAGAATGTGATGCAGCAAAACAGAGACGAGAAAGGCCAGAAACATTCACTGTTTAATCTTACTGACCCTTTTGGGGAGGATTCATACAGCCCTTGGGAAACGGGAAGACAAACAGGCTTCATCCAAGAAAGCGGAGGTAGCTCCCATTTCCCTGGACCAAGAGCCCCTCTCAACGGCGCCTGGGCACCTCCCTTTATGGTTGCTGTTGAACTGATCAACTGTGTACATTATTAATTAAGTTCTGAAGATGTTTTATCAATTTTTTTCCGGAGAATCTTCCTCCTTTCAGAGGCTACGCTAAACTTGCATAAATAATGAGCAATATTCTTTCAGCAAACTTTAAAAAAAAAAAATCTCATTTTTATTTCCGAGCTTGTTCAAATTTCGATATTTTTTATGATTTCTTTGAGGAGGATATTTGTTAATTAAAGAAAACTAAGCATTTGGATGAAGAGGAAATTAAGATGATGCTTATACAGTTCATCAGTTTTCCTTTATATGTTTTCGGAAAAGCATTTACTGTTAAACTTATTATATTTTGATGTGAAACAATTTCTGTAAATTTTTGTCGACTGAATAGATTATCTACTGGCATGGTGCTATAGGAATAATCTCTCTCTCTCTCTCTATCTTTAAAATACCAAATACTCTCAGGCATAGGCACTAACCCACATGATCGCTAAACCGTTTTACATTCACTAAAATTTAACATAATTGTAAAAGTAACATTTTACCTTCGCCGAAATAATCTAAGTCACTCGCCCCCCAAAAACTCCCAGCTTGCCCAGGATTACACTCGTCCTTTCTCCAAAATCCTTATCTCTAGATTTTCTCCCCAAGTGCAAGTGAAAGAACGAGACACATTGGAAGGTTTGTCGCCCCGGTTATATATATATTTATCGATAATGTGAGACACTCGACGTAAACTCAGTAACTTTGACCATGGGAGTGTCATCTGCACAATCCCCGAGACTCTTCTTTATGCTACCACGGGATATCTCTCTTTCTTTTTCGTCTTCTCTCTCTCTCTCTCTCTCTCTCTCTCTCTCTCTCTCTCTTTCACTGATGTTTCATGCATGATGAAAATGTTGGTTAATTGTACTCCTGTGAAAGTAACCAGGCTCTCTGGTAACTGAATTTTAGGAGTTAGGGAAGGTATAGAAAGTCAGGGCTACGACCGCGCGGGCACACACACACACACACAGGGGGCCAGGAGCTGAGTCTCGACCCCTGCAACTACAATTAGGTGAGTACACACACACACACACACACACAAGTATGTGAATAAACTTTACAAACATGCTAGAAGAACCATTCACAGTACTAGCTACAACATACACAACACAAAACCTCGAGTCAGCAGCACCAGCGTGCAGCTCTCAATTAGGAAAGCTCATTAACCTGAACCTTGACAACGTTTTGACTATTTGAAAAGGCTTTATAAGGGAGAATAAGACACTTAAAGCACTATGTAACATTGATAGGGTCAACAATAATGCAATTTTCTTACCAAAGGAAGGACTTGGACGAGAGAACAGTCTTTGGGAAATTAATACCCAGATAAGTCACATTAATAATAATAATAATAATAATAATAATAATAATAATAATAATATTATTATTATTATTATTATTATTATTAAAATTATTATTATTGTTTTTTTTCTGTTGTTATCACGAAAGAGGCGAAAAAATACGTTGTAAACTTAGGATAGTTTCAATGCATAATGAGCTGGGAATCAAAAAACTTGCAGGTACAGCAGTACACAGCTTCAGAAGCAGATACGACAAACAATAGAGAATATTTCACCATGTGGACAAACAAGGGAGAATATTCTACAGTACTGAGAGACAAGGGAGAATATTCTACAGTACTGAGAGACAAGGGAGAATATTCTACAGTACTGAGAGACAAGGGAGAATATTCTACAGTACTGAGAGACAAGGGAGAATATTCTACAGTATTGAGAGACAAGGGAAAATATTCTACAGTACTGAGAGACAAGGGAGAATATTCTACAGTACTGAGAGACCAGGGAGAATATTCTACAGCACTAACAAGGGAGAATATTCTACAGCACTAACAAGGGAGAATATTCTACAGCACTAACAGACAAGGGAGAATATTCTACAGCACTAACAAGGGAGAATATTCTACAGCACTAACAAGGGAGAATATTCTACAGCACTAACAAGGGAGAATATTCTACAGCACTAACAAGGGAGAATATTCTACAGCACTAACAAGGGAGAATATTCTACAGCACTAACAAGGGAGAATATTCTACAGCACTAACAAGGGAGAATATTCTACAGCACTAACAAGGGAGAATATTCTACAGCACTAACAAGGGAGAATATTCTACAGCACTAACAAGGGAGAATATTCTACAGCACTAACAAGGGAGAATATTCTACAGCACTAACAAGGGAGAATATTCTACAGTATTAACTGTGGTACAAATATATTTACTTGTCAAAAATCAAGACACAAATAGTATTATGAAGAGAAACTGTCTAAAATATTAATAAAGCCACAAAGTGACATTATTGACAACTCAACATTAGAGAAATCAAGTGACTACTATTATGAACTATATATATATATATATATATATATATATATATATATATATATATATATATATATATATATATATATATATATATATATATATATATATATATATACAAAACAACCACTGTGAAAGAACAGAGAAATTCAAAGTGCTTTCGTGACTACTCACATTATCAAGGAACAATAAAAGTAATGCATCAAAGGAAGGCATATATAATTAATAGAATTTGGGAAGAATTTAATAATACATTGGGCAAATAATAAATTTTAAAATTCTTAATTCTTGGGTAGAATAGTTTGTTCGTGGGTTGTGTGAAGGACCTGTCTAGTTGGGCCAGCGGGCCTGCTGCAGTGTCCCCTTTCTTATGAGTCGCGCGTCAGGTGTTGCTTTGTTGTGGGATTCGATAGTGAGGTGTGGGCTAGACCCTTTATATGCCTTCCTTTGATGCATTACTTTTATTGTTCCTTGATAATGTGAGAAGTCACGAAAGTGCTTGGAATTTCTCTATTCTTTCTGTGGTTGTTTTGCATGTTCTGAAATCACCTGTTTACTGTGATTTTATTGCACACACACACACACATACACACACACACACACACACACACACACACACACACACACTCACACACACACTCACACACACACACACACACACACATATATATATATATATATATATATATATATATATATATATATATATATATATATATATATATATATAATATACACTAATCTCAGGTCGAAGGAGACTCGAACCTACGATCCTGGAACAAGGTACGCAGTGCTCTACTACCGTATCACACTGGTCCAATACCTTGTTACCCAGCTAACGCTAGACGTTTTGGTGCAAGGCAGCCAGCCTTCAGGCAGGTGGCTTTCAGCTTTTCATCTCATCCCTTGCATGCATCGACCGACGAGATATTTTTACCCCTGCCTGAAGGCTGCCCTCCACACGCGTATTTCGCAGTTCTAAACACAAAATATGCCAGCAGAATGGACCATCTGAAAAAAGCTTGAGTCTCACAAAGTCACCTGATCAATTACAACGACGCACGACTGATTGTGAAAGAAGACGCTTCAAAGTGAAGGATTCCGGAATGATCACTAATCAGAATATCAAACAACATTATCCAGAACAACGGCTTCTATCACATAGCTGAGCTTCTTGCCAAGAAGCGTCTTGATCGTTTTCCCATATAGCAAGAAGTCATAGCATGGAGGAGCACTGCAGCTGGCCAACTAGCCCATGCTAGGCAGGTTCTCCTTGTTTATTGTTTGACCGATTCGTCAGAAACTGCATCATGACACTAGTCTTAATCCTAATATGACCCAAGTGCAACTAATGTGACATTTATTGTGGCAACGTTTCGCTCTCCAGGAACTTTATCAAGCCATTACCATGGCTTGATAAAGTTCCTGGAGAGCGAAACGTTGCCACAATAAATGTCACATTAGTTGCACTTGTGTCCTTTTACTTTACATATTTTCGGTAATTCTACCAACTTTATTACACTAATATGACCCGTTAGAGGATTTCAATGGAGATGTCGATCTAATTCAGCTGTTCTGTGGCCGCGATCAGTTTCTCGCTGTAGTCCCTGTGCGTCCAACTGCAAAACATTTTATGAACTAGAGTGAGCTGAGACCATGCTGTGACGGGTGGTCGGGTAAATCTGCAAATAAACGCATAGACCCTCTTTTTGTTCATCATGCATATATTCACGAAGGTCTTCACAATAGTTCTGAATGTCTCTTTGTTGTCTTCTGAGTCTCTCACGTCGCATATGATATCGGTGAAGCACGTGATTGTAGGTATAATTTAATGGCTCAGGGGTAATACTGGATGGCTTACTCTGTTCCCTTAGGCTACAGTCCTCTTCACTGGTGTCTGTTGTGGTGTTCCGGTAGAAGCGTTGGAGGTAGGTTCATCTCGAATCCAACCTCTTCTTAGTCATATATTTGTCCATCTTGCATTTGGTCTACCTAAGAAGTCAGCTTCAACATACCTCACCTGAAGATTGAGACACTTATGCAACATATGGGAATCTTTATTAAGGAAACGTTTCGCCACACAGTGGCTTCATCAGTCCAATACAAAGCAGAGAGGGGTAAGGAGAGGAGGAGTTTGAGGTAATCAGTCCCTCAGCCTGGAGTCGATGTGTTCAGTCCATCATTCTGGTAGAAAGTACAGCATATGGCCAGAAAAGTGGCTTATATACTGTAGTCAGGTGAGTCGATGCAGGAGGAGGCGGGATCACAGTGGAACCATCCACCAGTGTAAGTAGGTCTTCGTCCAAAGGTTGGATAAGTATTGAAAAATTCCTTGTATCAAGTTCCCTTTTATCAAGTTCACATCTTCCAATGTATATACATCGAAAGGTACATGACGTATCATTCAGTGCATATACAATGTGAGGTGAGCATCTTTCAGTGCATATACACGGGGAGGTGTGAATCTTTCACTGTATATATACCGAGAAATACGTATTTTTCAATATATATACAGCGTGAGGTGGAATAAAATGTTTATGAGACATTTAGGTATTTATATTTTGGAAACGTTTCTCCAGCCATTGACTTCTTCAGTCCAAACTGATATAGATTTTTTTTTGGTCGTGAATGATAGACTGAACACATTGGTTCCAAGCTGAGGGACTGATTACCTCAAACTCCTTCACATCTTACACCGCTCTTCTCTGTATATTGAAAATGATATACAATACCGACAAGTTTCGCATACACAGTAGAGTTCCTTGGTTATATACAGAAGCAGCAAGCATAGTAGCGAAGTAATGATGTGTTGGCGGAACGTTTCAGTCAACAGTAAAGATGTTAGGTAAAAAGGACACAAGTGCAACTAATGTCACATATTATTGTGGCAACGTTTCGCTTTCCAGGAGCTTTATCAAGCTTTATAAAGATACCCAACTGTTGCGGATGCGGTGTACAGTTCTTCTCTGTACTGGACTGAAGAAGCCACTGGCTGGCGGAACGTTTCCAGAAAAAAGATACTCAAATATGGCACAGGTATCCCTTTATCAGCTTCGTAAGGAGTGTATATTTCATCCTGCGATATCTTTCAGGGTATATACACGGTGAGATGTGTATCTTTCAACATATATAAACAGGGGGGTGTGTATCTTCGAGTGTGTATAAACATCGTGGGGAGAGTACCTTTCAGCTTATATACACACCCTCAGGAATGTAGCAGCGTAGATACGCTCAACGTAAATTCCAATTCCCCTTCTAAGGCTCAGAATATATCCCTGACTGGTGGTATACAAGTGACATGCAACCTTAATTAACAACCGTCGTGTAGTCGACAGGTTTCAAACCTAATAAACCAGCCAATCAACAGGTAAATCGTTTTAAAAAAAAGGCCGTGTGGGTCATCATTTGAGCTGACACCCGCGTCAGCAGGAATTTATTTTTATCGTTTCTCCTGACAAGCACACACGGGCTTCCCCTTCCCATTGTAGCCTGCCCCGTTGGCAACACTGCAAACTGACCTCTCCACCCTCCCTCTCCTCCTACTGGGTCCCTCCGTGGCTCTGGCAACAGTGAGAAAGGCAACTCACGACAGATTGAATGCTATTGCCAGAGCCTAGTAACAACGAAAACCCACTGTAACTGGATCAGGATTTTTTTAATTATTATTATTATTATTATTATTATTATTATTATTATTATTATTATTATTATTATTATTCACTGGAAGGAGCTGGGAAATGGGAAGTCTGGGAAATGGGAGATTTGGGAAATAGGAGGTTTGGGAAATGCGAGAATATCAGGTATACTCCGAGGAGTGTGAGGATGGTTTCAACACCTTGGATGAAGAGCCCTGGAGGTAGGCTGAGCAGCATCAGCCGAGGAGCTGGTAACAGCCACAACTAGTGTCAATAATAACTAACTTTCAGTTATGGGTCGTCAAAGTTTTAACTAAATTCAACTTGTAGTTTGGGAGTTGAGAGAGGTGTGCCCCCCACCCCCATCCTTCCCTCCCTCGCTCCCTCCCTACCCCTCTACCAGTATTCCCCCCAATTACCCCCTTATTGAATTGCTCCCCTATCCACCCCACTACTTTTTTTTTCTCCTCTTCCCCATCAACCCTTCCTTCCAAGTGACTGGTGACTGTGTGAGTTAATTCACACACACACACACACACACACACACATACACACACACACACACCCACACACACACGCACGCGCGCGCGCGCGTACACACACACAAACACACACACACACACACACGTACACACACACAAACACACACACACACACACACACACACACACACACACACACCCACACACACAAACACACACACACACACACACGTACACACACACAAACACACACACACATACACACACACACACACACACACACACACACACATACACACACGCAACCACAACTAGGTGCGTACACATACACACGCACACACAAACGCAACCACAACTAGGTGCACACACACACACACACACACACACACAAACACACACACACACACACACATTTTCTTGGACTGCAAGAAGGCGCTTGACACAGTTCCACACAAGAGATTAGTGCAAAAACTGGAGAGCCAGGCAGGGATAACAAGGAAGGCACTACAATGGATCAGGGAATACTTGTCAGGAAGACAGCAGCGAGTCATGGTACGTGGCGAGGTGTCAGAGTGGGCACCTGTGACCAGCGGGGTCCCACAGGGATCAGTCCTAGGACCAGTGCTGTTTCTGGTATTTGTGAACGATATGACGGAAGGAATAGACTCCGAAGTGTCCCTGTTTGCAGATGGCGTGAAGTTGATGTGTAGAATTCATTCGATCGAAGACCAGGCAGAACTACAAAGGGATCTAGACAGGCTGCAGACCTGGTCCAGCAATTGGCTCCTGGAGTTCAACCCCACGAAGTGCAAAGTCATGAAGATTGGGGAAGGGCAAAGAAGACCGCAGATGGAGCAGAGTCTAGGGGGCCAGAGACTACAAACCTCACTCAAAGAAAAAGATCTTTGGGTGAGTATAACACCAGGCACAACTCCTGAAGCGAACATCAACCAAATAACTGCTGCAGCATATGGGCGCCTAGCAAACCTCAGAACAGCATTCGGACATCTTAATAAGGAATCGTTCAGGACCCTGTACACCGTGTACGTTAGGCCCATATTGGAGTATGCGGCACCATTTTGGAACCCACACCTAGCCAAACACGCAAAGAAACTAGAGAAAGTGCAAAGGTTTGCAACAAGACTGGTCCCAGAGCTAAGAGGTATGTCCTACGAGGAGAGGTTAAGGGAAATCGACCTGACGACACTGGAGGACAGGAGGAAGTTGAAGACACAGATGAATCACAGGGATGTTAGGAAGTATTTCTTCAGCCACAGAGTAGTCAGGAAGTGGAATAGTTTGGGAAGCGATGTAGTGGAGGCAGGATCCATACATAGCTTTAAGCAGAGGTATGATAAAGCTCACGGTTCAGGGAGAGTGACCTTGTAGCGACCAGTGAAGAGGCGGGGCCAGGAGCTAGGACTCGATCCCTGAAACCTCAACTAAGTGAGTACAACTAGGTGAGTACATACACGCGCAACCACAGCTAGGTGCGTACACACACACACACAAACATACACACACACACAAACACACACACACACACACACACACACACACACACACACACACACACACACACACACAAACACACACACACAAACACACACACACACACACACACACACACACACACACACACACACACACACACACACAAACACACACACACACAAACACACACACACAAACACACACACACAAACACACACACAGATATACACACACAAAACACACACACACACACATACACACACACACACACACACACACACAAACACACACACACACATACACACACACACACAAACACACACACACACACACACACACACACACACACACACACACACACACACACACACACACACACACACTGTACACCGTGTACGTGAAGAGGCGGGGCCAGGAGCCCCCGCAACCTCAACTAGGTGAGTACAACTAGGTGAGTACACACACACACACACACACACACACACACACACACACACACACACACACACACACACACACACACACCAGCAACCAGCAAATCTCTACAGGGAAACGACATCCTAAAAGCCCTGGAATACCAACTGCTCGAGCTCCCTTTCTACCCTCCCTTCCTCCCTCCCTTTCTACCTTCCTCCCTCCTTCCCTTTCCCCCTCTCTCCTTCCCTTTCTCACTCGCTTCCTCCCTCCTCCTCTCCCTTTCTCTCTCCGATTCTCCCTACCGTCCTTCCTCCCTCCCTCCCACTCTTCTTCCCCTCCCATCGTCCCTCTCTTCTTTCCCTCCCTCCCTCTCTTCTTCCCCTCCCTTCCTCCCACCTCCCCCCTTTCTTCAATCCCATTCTCGCTCTCTCCCTTCTTGTTTTCCTTCCTACCTGCCTTCCACCCTCCCTTGCTCCCTCTCTTCCTCCATCCTTTTGTCTCACCCTTTCTTGCTTACTTCCTCCATCCCTTCCTCCCTACGTTTCTCCCTCCCTCTCAACCTCCCCTCTCCCTTCCTCCAACCCTCTGACCATACTCTCCCTCCCTCCCTTCTTCCAACCCTTCCTCTCAATTCACTCTCCCCCTTCTTCCCTCCCTTCCATCCTTCAACCTTTCCTCTCACGCTCCCCCCCCCTCCCTCCCTTCCTCCCATCCTTCAATCCTTCCTCTCTCTCACTCTCCCTCCCTCCTTCCCTCCCTTCCTTCCCTCCCTCCTAGCAGTCATTGGCATGTAAGACAGACACTTTATTTGTCGGCCCAAACAGCCGAAGGGACTGTGAGGGAGAGTGATGGAGTGTGAGGGAGAGTGATGTAGTGTAAGGGAGAGTGATGGAGTGTAAGGGAGAGTGATGGAATGTGAGGGAGAGTGATGGAATGCGAGAGAGAATGATGAAGTGTGAGGGAGAATGATGAAGTGTGAGGGAGAGTGATGGAGTGTAAGGGAGAGTGATGGAATGTGAGGGAGAGTGATGGAATGTGAGAGAGAATGATGAAGTGTGAGGGAGAGTGATAGAGTGTGAGGGAGAGTGGTAGAGTGTAAGAGAGAGAGTGACGGAGAGTGAAAGAAATGCAGTGTGTGGGAGATTGAGGGAGTGTGAGGGAGAGTGATGGAATGTGAGTGAGAGTGATGGAATGTGAGTGAGAGTGATGGAGTGTGAGGAAGAGTGATAGAGTGTTAGGGAGATTGATGGAGTGTTAGGGAGAGTGATGGAGTGTGAAGAAGTGTAAGGGAGAGGGAGGGTGTATGAGTGAGAATGAGAGTGATGGAGCATGAGGGAGAGTGGTGGTGCGCGATGGAGAGGTGGTGATGGGGGATGCTGGTTTAAGGTAATAGGGACGTGGTGATGGGTGAACGCTAGATGGTGAGAGGGACGCGGTGATGGGTGAATGCTAAGATGATAGGGAGGTGGTGATGGGGGATGCTGGGTTAAGGTAATAGGGACGTGGTGATGGGTGATTGCTAAGATGATAGGGAGGTGGTGATAGGACTTGGGTGGAAATTGAGATGTGACAGGAAGAGTAACCTGATGGGAAATTAATTGTGAAATAATGCTCCTGTCTGAGGACACGATTGAGGGAAGGCGAATGCGAACAGTCTGAATTATTATTATTATTATTATTATTATTATTATTATTATTCGATTACCGAGACGTTTCGTCAGCCAGTTGCTTCATTCATCTAACTGGACTGATGCGGACTTGCTATGTAGGTTAGGGGAAATTTAAACCTGGGAGGGGCAGGCACTAGATCTGTTTGGCTGCGGTTTCTCGAAAAGCATGAAAACTAACGTGTCATTAAAGACCCATCCCCACCAGATCTCGACAATGACTAGGGTAAACTTATTTGGGAAGAAATTGCTCAGGCATCTAGAAATGAAAATGCACTTTTAATGGGTGAATAGTTTCTAATCCTAGGAAAAGGAAATAGCTATGATGTTTAAAGGCTAAGCAAATATGCAGATCTTAGATATGCAGATATTTAAATATGCAGATATTTAAATATGCAGATATTTAAATATGCAGATATTTAAAAGCAAGACAACAGTGCATAAGTGTTTGCAATAAAACTCATAAAATTCTGAACTTCGTATCACGAGGTATAAATAATGGAAGTCCAAATGTTATACTCTACATATCCTTGTTTAGACCTCATTTATGCTGAACATAATAATATTTATGTGAAAGGGCTAGTATATACTTATGTGAACATGCTGAAGGAACTAGTATGTATTTATGTGATAAATGGTTTAAAAAAACGACAAGTTGAAGATTGAGACACTTATGCAATATATGGGAATCTTTTTTGAGGAAACGTTTCGCCACACAGTGGCTTCATCAGTCTTGTAGAATGTACAGCATAGGGCCGTAGACGTGGCTTATGTACTGTAGTCAGGTGAGGCGAAGCAGGAGGAGGCGGTATTTTAAATAATTTATCACAACTGTCAGACACTGCAGCATCATGGGATCTTGATACAAAGAATTCTTCAACACTTGTCCAATTTTTGGACGAAGACCTACTTCGACTAGTGGATGGTACCACTAAGACCCCGGCTCCTCCTGCTTCGCTCACCTGACTACAGTACATAAGCCACGTCTACGGCTCTATGCTGTACATTCTACAAGATTCATGGATTGAACACATCGACTCAAGGCTGAGGGACTGATTACCTCAAACTCCTCCTCTCCTTACATCTTTCTGCTTTGTATTAAACTGATGAAGCCACTGTGTGGCGAAAAGTTTCCTCTATAAAGATTCCCATATGTTGCATATTTATGTGACTATGCTGAAGAGCTGGTATGTACTAATATGACTATACTGATGGAGCTAGTTTGTACTTTTGTACAAACTGGTTCCTTCAGTATAGTCGCTTTTGTGATTATACTAAAGGAACCAGTTTGTATTTATGTGACAATACTGAAGGAATAAGTATGTCCTCATGTGATTACACTGTAACAGTTAGTATGTCCTTATGTTACTATACTGGAAGATCTAGTATGTACTTATGTCACTATACTGAAAGATATAATATGTGCTTATGTCACTATACTGGATAATCTAGTATGTATTTATGTCACTATACTGGAAGATCTAGTATGTTATGTCACTATACTGAAAGCTCTAGTATGTGCTTACGTCACTATGCTGAAAGATCTAGTATGTACTCATGTCACTATACTGGATAATCTAGTATGTGCTTACGTCACTATACTGGAAGATCTAGTATGTACTTATGTCACTATACTGGAAGATCTGGTAAGTACTTATGTCACTATACTGGAAGATCTAGTATGTATTTATGTCACTATACTGGAAGATCTAGCATGTACTTATGTCACTATACTGAAAGATCCAGTATGTGCTTATGTCACTATACTGGATAATCTAGTATGTATTTATGTCACTATACTGGAAGATCTAGTATGTTATGTCACTATACTGAAAGCTCTAGTATGTACTTATGTCACTATACTGAAAGATCTATTATGTGCTTATGTCACTATACTGGATAATCTAATATGTATTTATGTCACTACACTGGAAGATCTAGTATGTATTTATGTTACTATACTGGAAGATCTAGTATGTACTTATGTCACTATAATGGAAGATCTAGTTTGTACTTATGTCACTATACTGGAAGATCTAGTATGTACTTATGTCACTATACTGGAAGATCCAGTATGTACTTATGTCACTATACTGGAAGATCTAGTATGTATTTATGTCACTATACTGGAATATCTAATATGTACTTATGTCACTAAAATGGAAGATCTAGTATGTACTTATGTCACTATACTGGAAGATCTAGTATGTACTTATGTCACTATACTGGAAGATCTAGTATGTACTTATGTCACTATACTGGAAGATCTAGTATGAACTAATGTCACTATAATGGAAAATCTAATATGTGCTTATGTCACTATACTGGAAGATCCAGCATGTACTTATGTCACTATACTGGAAGATCTAGTATGCACTTACGGCACTATACTGGAAGATCTGGTATATTTTGTCTCAGTATTGGAGATTTTGTAATTTTTCTTTAATTAATACTAATTTATTCCATTTTACGGTTGGATGAATCTTTAAAAGATTTTTTTTTTTGAGACAGGGAGAATATAAATTATATGCTATTGTAAAGTATTTGCGAAGAAAATCAATTTATATAATTATTGGCTTCACGCTGGAATAAACAATTATTATTTGTTTACAGCCTGTTAAACACACACAACAGAGAGAAAATTAGATATTTAAAAATAAAGGCTTTAAACACAAGACACAAGAAGTGTACTCACAGTGCTGTGGTGGTGGACCTTCTGCGAGTGAAGACAGCTGCGTTACGAGCCTGTGTGTCATCTCTCACCTTCGGTTCTACCACCTGCAGGAGTGGGGTGATGCGGTCAACACACAGGCTCTTGCTACGGTCGCGCCGCGGCGGAGCCGGGGGATCCAGCCCTCCCGAAGGTGATATGGAGGGGTGTCCCGACTGCCTTTTCTCGGATCTGAATCTTGTCATGAGCTTCATATCGAGACAGAGCATGGTGGGTTGACGGGGAGTACCTGAGGTTGTGGGAAGCTCTGTAACCAGTCTTCCTCACACGTACTCTCAACTTCTGTCTACTTCAGTTTTGGCGACACATGGTCGCTCTGACGGCAGGATATCCGGTTACACAGCTTGCACACTTTTGTCTCATGGTGGTCGATATATCACAAGAATGGAGATCACTCCAAAGACAGTGTCTCCACATTGTTCTCAATCTCATGTCATAATCGTTTATTATCGCAAGACCAAGGATCGCTCCTCTTACAAGGTCTCCTGATATCGCTCTCAGTCTCGGCTCATGGTTGTCGATTATCGCATGAGTGGAAGTCGTTCTACCGACAGGGTCCGCAGATATCGCCTCTTCTTTTGTCCTGGGATCGATGCCATGTTGTAAAATGGATCTTACATCATTCCAGTCTTTAGATGGTAAGAACATAGACGCTTTCTGCTTTTGTTGTCGGAGAAGACTTGCTTGGCTCTCACGTCCAAGGATCTACAGCTACGCACCAAAACAGACTTTTTCAGAACCGGTGGTTTTCTAGAGACTGGGTGAGTGAGGTGTTAGTCGTCTCGTTTCTCTCAGGTCTTTGATGATGGATCAGGATACCTTATGTTTCTTCACCTTAATAAACTTGCTTTGATCTTCGTGTTACTCTTGAAAGCCTGAGACAGAACAGGATGGAAAGATTAGTTTACCTGAAATTAGTTTTCATGCCTACCTGCAAATATTTTTTCGTTGACTAATTACTCGCAGCAATGTTGCAAAGAGACGACACCTTGAATTTGAATGTTAATTACTTGAAACGTTACGAAAGGTTGACAGTGGGAAGCCTTGTGAGGCTTCCCATTGTGAAGCCTTCGGCAAATATGTTGTGGAATGGGCAATAAACTAAAACATTCTAAGATTTTACACAAATTTATTGTGTTTTGTGTTGATCTTATTATCATCTCTCACAGGCTAAGTTTTAACACATTCACGTTTTGAAAGTCAAGGATTTTCTAGATTTTAATGCCCTAAACTAATGATCATAAAGAAGACACATCTGCAACGAGAGTGGAACACAACTGCTATTGTTTCATCTAAGTTTTGAAAGAAGTTTGATTGAATTGTCTATGTATGGAGATTTGATATCCCTCGTCCTGCTGCCGCATCGCTCTTGCAAATACCGAGGCTCGAGTAATCCGCGTGGCGAAGGTAAATGTTTTCTTGTAAAATTATTACGGAAGAAAAAGAGAGCATAGTGTGAGGTGAGGGAGGGAGGGAGAGAGTGCAGCAAAGAGAGAAGGAGAACAAAAACCAGACGATCTTGAGATGAGGTGTAGCTGACGGAGGAAGGGAAACAGAAAAGTGTAGAAAATGAAGGACAATTAATGCCTCTTTTTTATATTTTGTGTCGTTAAATTAATATAAATAATAATAATAATAATAATAATAATAATAATAATAATAATAATAATAATAATAATAATAATAATAATAATAATAAAAGTAACACGACTTCTCCAAGGTTAATTTCGTCTCCTGGTCGAAGAATTGGCTTAACCCTGTACATTATATTTTTCACAGTGACCGCCTGGAAAATTCATCACAGCGTCTTTTGAGAAGCTATTCATCCGTGCTTGAATCATTCATGAGCTTATCAAAGACCCGCATGAATAACCCATTCACTTTCACGTTACCCCAGAGTGACCCGTAGGCAATATTCCCGACAAAAAAAAAAATAGGCATTAGAAATTTTGGGATGTCTAGGGAGGGGAACTGAGGACGTTAGATTAGTGTTACGTTTGCCTGTATTCCACTGAAGAAGCCTTCTACTCAGGCGAAACGTTTCGAAACGTGCCTCTCATGTGTCGCTATTCATCAACCTGTCAGTATTGTATACCATCAGTAGTAGGGAGGAAGGATATTTCCCAGGTGGCCAGGAGTAAAGAAATGACGAAGATGCTTGAAGCTGTTATTGGAATAACGTTTCGCTCTGCGAGAGAGAGAGAGAGAGAGAGAGAGAGAGAGAGAGAGAGAGAGAGAGAGAGAGAGAGAGAGAGAGAGAGAGAGAGAGAGAGAGAGAGAGAGAGAGAGAGAGACAGAGAGAGGTTTCATATGTAGCAAACAAAATACGCAAGCAAACGCGAGTGAGGGCGTACACACACACACACACACACACACACACACACACACACACACACACTAACAAACACAAATACATATATCTGTTGGCCTGTCACCGAAGCAAATTTATGGGGTGAGCGTCCAACAGGGACGTGGATCCAGTGACATTTTTCATGGTGATCTGTTAGACTGTTGGGTGTAGCAGATGCAGCTACACGTGTAACTCCCCGCTTCCCCTTCCCCTTTCCCTGGGGAACACCACCATCATCAACCACCATCAAACACTACAACCAACACTCGCTACCCCTGCCGCACAAAACAGGATCATTACCCTCCTCCAACCATCCAAACCACTGTTCATTATCACTGCCACTACTATATACCACTACTGCAACCACCACTGCTGCCACCAACCACTGTAACTGTTACCCCTCCCCCCACCAGGAACAATATCACAAGCAGCACTCACTAGCCTTTCCCCAGCCACTCAATCACTTCTATCACTTACCACCACTACCGCCCACATCATAACCATCCCTAACCATCCCCCTTCATATCCACTACCACCACCCACCACCACAACTGCTACAACTACCCACCACCTCTACCACCAGTACCACCCACCACATCTACCACCACTACCACACACTACCTCTACCACCACAACCACCCACCACGTCTATATACCTCCACTACCACCCACCACATCTACCACCACTACCACTCACCACATCTACCACCACTACCACTCACCACATCTGCCACCACTGCCACCCACCATATCTACCACCACTACCGCCTACCACATCTACCACATCTACCACCCTCACAGCTCCCACTACACAGTTTTTTCAGATCGTTGGTGAGTGAAGTTACAAACACAACAATGAAAGGTAAATTCTTTAGACACGAAGCTGAATATATAGACCAGTATGGTCCTCAACCCCATCTCATGATGTAGACCAGTATGGTCCTCAACCCCACCTCATGATGTAGACCAGTATGGTCCTCAACCCCATCTCATGATGTAGACCAGTATGGTCCTCAACCCCACCTCATGATGTAGACCAGTATGGTCCTCAACCCCACCTCATGATGTAGACCACTATGGTCCTCAACCTCACCTCATGATGTAGACCACTATAGTCCTCAACCCCACCTCATGATGTAGACCAGTATGGTCCTCAACCCCATCTCATGATGTAGACCACTATGGTCCTCAACCCGACCTCATGATGTAGATCACTATGGCCCTTCCACCTCACCTCATGATGAAGACCACTATGGTCCTTCCACCCCACCCCATGATGTAGACCACTATGGTCCTCAACCCCACCTCATGATGTAGACCACTATGGTCCTCAACCCCACCTCATGATGTAGACCACTATGGTCCTCAACCCCACCTCATGATGTAGACCACTATGGTCCTCAACCCCACCTCATGATGTAGAGCACTATGGTCCTTCCACCCACCATATGATGTAGACCACTATGGTCCTCAACCCCACCTCTGGATGTAGATCACTATGGTCCTCAACTCCACCTCATGATGTAGACTATCATGGTCCTCGGCACCACATGTGCAGCAACTGAGTCTACTTTATGAGTGAGGCTGGAGACCATTCTGGTCTACATCACGAGGTAGGTTGAAGAAAGCTGTGGTCTACATCACGAGGTAGGTTGAAGAAAGCTGTGGTCTACATCACGAGGTTGGTTGAAGAAAGCTGTGGTCTACATCACGAGGTTGGTTGAAGAAAGCTGTGGTCTACATCACGAGGTAGGTTGAAGAAAGCTGTGGTCTACATCACGAGGTTGGTTGAAGAAAGCTGTGGTCTACATCACGAGGTTGGTTGAAGAAAGCTGTGGTCTACATCACGAGGTAGGTTGAAGAAAGCTGTGGTCTACATCACGAGGTTGGTTGAAGAAAGCTGTGGTCTACATCACGAGGTTGGTTGAAGAAAGCTGTGGTCTACATCACGAGGTAGGTTGAAGAAAGCTGTGGTCTACATCACGAGGTTGGTTGAAGAAAGCTGTGGTCTACATCACGAGGTTGGTTGAAGAAAGCTGTGGTCTACATCACGAGGTAGGTTGAAGAAAGCTGTGGTCTACATCACGAGGTAGGTTGAAGAAAGCTGTGGTCTACATCACGAGGTAGGTTGAAGAAAGCTGTGGTCTACATCACGAGGTAGGTTGAAGAAAGCTGTGGTCTACATCACGAGGTAGGTTGAAGAAAGCTGTGGTCTACATCACGAGGTAGGTTGAAGAAAGCTGTGGTCTACATCACGAGGTAGGTTGAAGAAAGCTGTGGTCTACATCACGAGGTAGGTTGAAGAAAGCTGTGGTCTACATCACGAGGTAGGTTGAAGAAAGCTGTGGTCTACATCACGAGGTTGGTTGAAGAAAGCTGTGGTCGACATCACGAGGGGGAGGGAGGTTAAGGAAAATGATCTACATTACGAGGTAGCATCATAACGTCAATGGTATATAATACCGACAGTTTCAACATATAAGCACATGTGCAACAGCTGGGTAGCTTTAGTGTGTTGACGTTTCGCCCACCAGAGACGTAGATAAGGTAATCAGTCCCTCACCCTAGCAGCAAATGTTCAGACTACGGTATTGAACATCTGCAAAGTTCAGGGATTTATTGCCTAATCTTCTACCTCTCCAGTCTTTTGTTTTTTTATTTCTGTGTTGCAGTGATAAAGCATCTAGTTGACGAAACATCTACATAACATAGATACCCAGATATTGGATATGTGCTTAATTCTTCAACCTGTCGGTATACAGTTGATGTCATGATACCATCTCGTGATGTAGACATCCTTCCTCATAACGTAGACCACTATGGTCATTATCCCCGCCTCATGATGAGTAAGGAACATATGCAATACTGGAAATCTTTATTGACGAGAGGTTTCCTCTGGGCTGCAGGCAACATCAGTCGATGACAGAGATGAACTACACTTCTGGAGAAATCAGCGTGGAGAATTAGTTTGATGTTATCAGTCCCTTACCTTAAGTGCAAGATGGTCAGTATCACAGCGCAAAGCAGAAGCATGTGGCCAGTGGCTTGTGTCTTGGAAAGTGAGGCGTAGCAACTTTAGAGATGAGGTCACGGGCGAATCGGGCCCGCTAGTGGAAGTAGGTCATCCTAAACAATAACTGAAGGTATGTATCCCTTGTACCAAAATACCATCGTGTTGCAGTTTCGCATTTATCACATCACTGACGCTTCATTAATTAGGTGTCCTGGTGTTGCACATTGGTCTCACTCGTCAACTTATCGGCAGTTTGTAATATGAAGCCTCCACTTAGTGATGCAGGCCATTATGGTCCTAAACCCCACATATTGATGTTGACCACGATGTTCCTCAACTTTCTTCCTAATGATGATAGCAGCACTGTGACGTGCGCCGAGTATATTACATTTTATTCGACGTTCGTCACATTAGCATTTGGCATGCCGTCTTGACCAATGAACTGGCAATTCAGAGAGTAGCAGTTCGGGTCTCCACTGCCAGTCGAGTGGAAACTGACTACTTCAGCCAAGGTGACACCACTCCTTCCCACCTGGCTGAGTGACAAATTTCCGCAGACACTGGTCGTGTGTCCACTCATGCCTTGAGTGGCTCATGGGTGCGCTAATATTACTCTGATATTTCTACAGATTAACACTGTACGTAGTGTAAATATTGGTGAAGAAATACATGGGTAAAGAAATATACCCCTGCTGTGTTTGCCTTGCCCTTGCTCTGCCTTGTTCATTGCCTTGTTTGCTGACTTAATTCGTAATAATCACCTTTACCCCTCCTCCTCCTCCTCCTCCTCCTCCTCTTACTCCTATAACTATAAAAATTGACAACTGCGGTTCCAAAGAAGGAGAGGAGAAAGTTAAGTGCGACTACCACAGAAGTAATAAAATAAATTAAGTGAAGCAGTTGGTCATAGCAGTGGCAAAGAATCTGAACATAAGTAAAGCTTATTAGAAGAAAATTAGATAATGGAGCTCACTCGTTTTCTCCCAAGACAGTGGTGTTCACTCAGTGGAGGTACTCGGTGCCTCCCAAGACAGTGGTGTTCACTCAGTGGAGGTACTCGGTGCCTCCCAAGACAGTGGTGTTCACTCAGTGGAGGTACTCGGTGCCTCCCAAGACAGTGGTGTTCACTCAGTGGAGGTACTCGGTGCCTCCCAAGACAGTGGTGTTCACTCAGTGGAGGTACTCGGTGCCTCCCAAGACAGTGGTGTTCACTCAGTGGAGGTACTCGGTGCCTCCCAAGACAGTGGTGTTCACTCAGTGGAGGTACTCAGTGCCTCCCAAGACAGTGGTGTTCACTCAGTGGAAGTACTCGGTGCCTCCCAAGACAGTGGTGTTCACTCAGTGGAGGTACTCGGTGCCTCCCAAGACAGTGGTGTTCACTCAGTGGAAGTACTTACTGCTTCTCAAGGATAGATGCAGTGAATTATTTTGAGTACTTGTTAGCAAGAGGGAGGGTGGGAAGAGGGGAGGGAGAGAAGGATGGAAGAAGAGGAGGGAGGGAGGGAAGAAGGGAGGGAAGGAGGGCAAGCAATGTTCTGTTTCTCAGGCGTGATGGAGGAGGACTCGACTTTTGTATCTCTCTTGTGATACAAGAAGCAACACGTATGTGTGTGTGTGTGTGTGTGTGTGTGTGTGTGTGTGTGTGTGTGTGTGTGTGTGTGTGTGTGTGTGTGTGTGTGTGTGTATGTGTGTGTGTGTGTGTGTGTGTGTGTGTGTGTGTGTGTGTGTGTGTGTGTGTGTGTGTGTGTGTGTGTTTGTCTGATGTGCTGTAAGACGCAATACACAAATATTGTAAGACGCAATATTTGTGTGTCTGGCGTGATGCAAGACGCATTTTGCGTGTCTCTGGCGTGATGTACAACGCAACACGGGTGAGGGATCAAAACTCTAGCGTCAGTATGTATTCTGTTCACCCCACCTTAAAAAGTCCGATTCAATAAGTGGGAATATTTCCTTAACAATATCATTATGTTTTATCTCGAATATAAATTGAATTTATCCTTTATTATTGGAAGAAGACAGTCTACTCAATAAAATAAAATTACCAGTGATAATTCTTCTTAAAGAAAGAAGCGACTGAATGCAATTCCAACCTAATGTAGTTTTCTGCTGAGTCAAACGATGTGTCTCAAACCATTTCTTTAGGTAGCTACCAGAGCAAACTTAAGGAAAATGAGATTTAAAACGCCTGCTTTGCTTGCCAGTAGCTAGGATAAATATGAAGGGTCTTGTGCTAGGATTGGTGGGAAAATGAGCTCGGATTTGGAAGCGTTTGTGGCATGCTTGTTAAGGGTTTAATGATCAGGGGCCTCGTCGTTATACCAATACCTTGGTTCAACCAACCAACCACAAGGAAGCCCGTCCAAGCTGTGAAGCAATGTGAAACAGCTTTGGCAGACTTGCCTTCACTGCTGGTCGATACAGTTCTTACCGTGTCTTGTGCTTGCATTTTTGCCTCATTGTACATAGCTGTAAATACTGTACATAGGCTATGTACATATGTTGTAAATTCTTGCTTCTTTTGGTGGAGGAAATAGTCATTATTTATCTCTCCTGCCTTTTTGCTCGTTCCTAAGTGGTTACCGCATTATGGCAAGGCGTGCAGGCCAATAGTCTACATCTGTATACGTAATATTGTTCATGGC